>NC_067167.1:1967348-2029958 GCF_903995435.1 Acomys russatus | reverse complement strand
GGGAGGGTGGGAGGGGCGTCTGGGGTCTGGGTCAGCGCCCCACTCCACCCCCAGAGTGTCTGGCGAGAGGGTGGGGTGGATACAAGCCATAATGAGGGTTCTGGGAGCAACTGGCTTTTTGCTGAGCGCTCTGCAGCCCATGGAGTTCACCTTACAACATGGGAGGGCCCTTGCACTTTCCCTTTTATGGCTGGGGAAACTGAGTCACACCTGGCTGGGCTCCCCTGCCTCTAGTGACCCTTCAGCCTGAGACAAGAATTAACCTCAAACCTTGGCCTTCACCTTACCCTCCTCCCCCCCCCCGCGTCCCCCCCCCCCCCCCTCCTCCTAGGAGAGCTGAGCTCTGCCCTTCCACGGAGCCTTGAAGGCAGCAGAGACGTGCTTCTGGCCTGCCTGCTGTGTACACACGCCATAAACGTCACTCCCACGCACTTGTACGGCCTCGTGATCTCGTTTGACACCCCTGCCCCCAGCCCCTCCCCCGTGTGCATGCGTGCTTGGAGCACGCACTCCATAGGAACACGCGAGGGTCCTCCGTTTCTGCGCAGGGAAGATTCTCACTCCACCCAGTCCCAGGGTCCTGGGAACTGCAGAATCCGGAGAGGGGGTGGGGTGGGAACCGTGTAGGGAAAGAATAGGGTCTGGCAGAGAGAGGAAACCCTCCTGTGGGTTCTGTAATGTGGGGGTGGGGGCAGGGGTTGGTGTTGAGTCCAAGGCTGGTGGTGGAGGGGTGGCTTGCTATGGGCTGTGGGGAGAGGCTGTGTTGGGTCTTTGGGAAAGACCCTAGGTTGACAGATCCTTTGGGCAGTCTGTCTGATATGGCTTTTGGCTGAGGGGGGTGGGATCACCCAGATTGGGGGACCCTCTACTAGTCCAAATCTATCTCCCTAAGCTCATCTGCTTCCTTCCCCCTACCCCCTTGGCTGAGCAAACCCTTAGGGACAAGATGAGTAACAAGGCGTTGCTCATTACTGGTGAGGTGCAGGAGAGAGAGGACCCCCTTTGTGGACTGGGTGGGGTCCAGGATGGGCTTTCCAGAGCTGAGAGGCAGAGAGGAAGGTCAAAACTGTCTGGGGCCTTGTGACATAAAGGCCTGGGATCCCAGGAACTGCAGGGAGTTCCAGGCCTGTCTGAAGTCATTAAAAACTGAAATGCAGGATGGGAGAGAGGGCTCAGAGGGTTAGGGGCTTGCAGCCAAGCTGACCAGAGTTCCAAACCCCAACACCCACATGGCAGAGCTGACCAACTCTCTCAAGTCGTCTTCTGGCCTCCACCTGCAACAAATACAATAGAATTTCTTAGCCAGGTGTGGTGGCGCACACCTTTAATCCCAGCACTCGGGAGGCAGAGGCAGGCGGATCGCTGTGAGTTTGAGGCCAGCCTGGTCTACAAAGTGAGTCCAGGACAGCCAAGGCTACACCAAGAAACCCTGTCTCCAAAAACAAAAAAACAAAAAACCGAAACAAAACCAAATAGAATTTCTCTCTCTCTCTCTCTCTCTCTCTCTCTCTCTCTCTCTCTCTCTCTCTCTCTCTCTCTCTCTCTCTCTCTCTCTCTCTCTCTCTCTCTCTCTCTTTCTAAGACAGGGTTTCTCTGTGTAGCCTTGGCTGTCCTGGACTAGCGTTGTAGACCAGGCTGGCCTCGAACTCACAGAAATCCTTCTGCCTCTGCCTCCCTGAATGCTGGGATTACAGGAACGAGCCACTGCACCCAGCAAAATTATTATTATTGTTGTTGTTATTCTTATTACTATTATTTTGTTGTTGTTGTTTTGTTTTTTGAGACAATGTTTCTCTGTGTAGCCTTGGCTCTCCTGGACTCGCTTTGTAGACCAGGCTGGCCTGGAACTCACAGTGATCCACCTGCCTCTGCCTCCCCAGTGCTGGGATTAAAAGCGTGCACCACCACCGCCAGGCCCAAAATTAATTTCTTAAGAAAAAAAAAAAATCTAGCTATGACAGCACAAATGTTCTAAGCCAGCATTGGGAATCTCTTTGAGTTCAAGGCCAGCCTGGTCTACACAGAGGGTTTCAGGGCTAGCCAGGGCTGTATAGTGAGAACCTCTCTCAAATACAAAGTAAAGAGCTAGTTATTAAGAACACTGACTGCTCTTGCCAAGGAGGACCTGGGCCCAGTTCCCAGCATCCACATGGTGGCTCACAAGCAGGGCACCAGGAACACATTTCCGCTCCCACCCAGACGCCCTTGGCTAAGGCCCGCCCCTTTCTAGCTCCGCCCCGCACTTGTTGTTTCTTGGGCGCTCTGTGTTAGCTTCGTGCTCCCAGAGGAGCAGGAAAGGGCCCGGCATACAGTCAGAGCTACATAAATGCAGGCGACACAAAGCGTCAAGTCACATCAAAGGAGAGTTTGACGCATGGGTGACTTTCTGTGTCCCGGCCTCAGGACAGACTGTTTTGTCCCTCAGGGTTCGACGTTAGCCTGCAGTGTGTTACGTCCTAGCCAAGTCTTGTGACACCAGTCAGTTTAGGGAACCCTGTCCTGTGGAGGTGGCCAGTCACGTGACCTTGGGCAGGTGGCTCCACCTCCTTGGATTGTTTTCCCTGTTTAATGGGGACACTAACCATAGTGTCCACCTCCTGGGGGATGCCCTGAGATGCCAGTGAATTAAAGTCAATAGCTGAGATGGGTTGGAGGCGTGGTCAGGTGGAGCCCCGCCTAGAATCCCCTAGTGAAGGGCTGGGGGCGTGGTCAGGGGTGGAGCCACTGCCTAGAATCCCCCAGTGAGGGGCTGGGGACATAATGGGGTAGAAACCTCCCCCAAGAAGAACATTTTCAGGCCTTCAATTTCTCTTTCTTCCACCCCAGCATCATCTCCACCTCAGACCCTTCACCCTGCAAAAACACAGAAGAAAAAAAATACTAAACCAACTATCTCATTCTTTGCCCCAACACCTCTGACTAATTGATCTGCCCTGTGCCTCTCACAGCCTGGTCCTTCAGTATAGCTGAACAAGCTCACAGGGCCGTCGTCCCCTGTGCCATGTGAGTTTCAGGGAAAGAGCTAGAAAATGCTGTGCTATTGATGCAGAGCGTCCATTCATCCCCATGCATATGTCCATAAGGTTGTATTCCAGAGGCTGTGGGCCAGCACGAACGTATACCTGTTTGTACAAGCCCATGCTCACATGGGCCGCTTGTGTCACACAGAGCCAGATCAGAGAGGTTGAGCAATTTGGCCAAGAGGAACAGGAGTAAAACCCGGAAGTAGCTCGGTGCACGGTTTGGCGTTCCTTCTACCAAGTACTGGGGGACTGCTGTGCGTGCGTGCGTGCGTGCGTGCCCTTGCGTGAGCGCCACGCCCATCTGCCTGCAGCTGGCATTGCCAAGTTTTTCCTGCTTAACATCCAAGTAACACACCCACGTTTCCTGGCACAAGATGGTGTCCCTAAGGGGAGCAGCAGCTCAGGACAGGAGTGGAGCTGGGATGACCTGGGACAGCTTCTCCCAGCCAACTAAAGTGTAGTCTCCCCTCCTCAGCCGGCTAAAGTTTTCCCCTCACCCACCCATAATTCCAGACTCCAAGCCAGTCTGTGGCTTCTCCACTCTGAGCCTCGGTCTCTTTTTCTGGGGGGGAAAGTGAGGGCCAGGCAGCTTTGAGTGAGGAAGGAAGACGGGGGGGGGGGCGCAGGGGGGTTCGGATGGTTGAGTCAGGGAATCGGGTATTCAAAGGGGATTCCTTGCCAGGAAGACTTCAGAACTTTGGAATGGAGGACGTTTTTTCAGAGGGTGAAACTGAGGCAAAGCGAAAGACTGTTAGGTTTCTTGCTTGTCCACCGGGGCTTGTCAGTCTTGTGGGCACTTGAGTAGGGAACCTAGAGGCTACCAGGTCAGGGAGGGGACAGCATGTTATAAGCCCTAAGGGAAGAACCAGCATGGGGCCACTGTCTGCAGAGACCGGAAAACCAGACACTGAGTCTCCCCCTCAGTGTTCCACACTCTCCCTGGCCATCAGGGACCCTTCACGGCATGGCCCTCGGTTCCCTGTTCCGTAGGTTCTACCTCAGGGGCTCCCTATGGTGACCCGACGCGCCCCTCACTCAAACCCCATGACACCCCTTCCCCCATCCCTGGCCGCGGGCTAGTGCTCTTGCAAGCCCCAAAGCCCAGCCTGACCTCACCCCCACCTCTGCATCCCAGGTACCATTCCCCTCCCCCACACCCTGCACCCCGCCCCCGCGGACTCCCCTCCGCCCCTACGTGTGACTCCCAGGGCGCCCCCGGGGATTTCCTCCACCCACGAGGGGTCTGGTGTAAAGGTCGCGGGGGTAAACTGAGGCCGGCAAAGCAGGAGAGCCCTAGGGAGTGGCTGCCTGGTTTCGTTTTGTAGCGAGATGCAGCAGAGGGTGCCGAGGCTCCCAGGGTGTTTTCCTACTGTTGACTTTAGCTTGGGGAAAGAATGAAAAGACATTCTTTTCCTTTTGTGCATCCACAGGGCCCATCCCAGGAAAGACAGAGTTTGGGTGCGTGAGAAAAAGGGTGCGTCCCCAGGTGAGGTCGGGGATCCCCCCTACTCAAAGACCTCTTGCTGTGTGGCCTCAAGTGTTCTCACAACCTCTCTGGTCTTTGGTGAGCTTGGTGGCTGGGCAGTTGGGTGGGGATGGGGATTGCAGTGTGACCCAGGGCCAGCACTGTGGGTAACAGCGGGGGCTGGGCCGCCAGGTTTCATAATAAACCCGGGTCTTAATTGCCATGAAGCAGTAGCTGGGTGGCGGCGCCCACAGCGGAGAGCAGCAGCGTTTAGAGCTGCGAACCTCAAAGGTCCTAAAAAGGCTTGGTGGCCCGTGGCGCGACGCAGGGTGGACAGTGGGGGTGGGTGGATGGGGGCTGATGGGCAAGGGGGAAAAACATAGCCAAAACCACGGAGGCTTAACGAGTTTATTAGAATGTCTCTGTAATAGAAACTTAAAAAAATATGCTAGCGATCTGTCTTGCTCAGCACAATAACAACAGATGCGTCACAGTCAGAGTCCCGGGCTCGGGTCCCGGCTCCCGCAGCAGGAGGGTCGCCACCCTCTGCTTAGTTGTGCACAGTTCACTGTCCTGCGGGGTGAGGGACGCCTTCTCACCCCACCCCGGCGGCGTCCAGACGTCTGTGGCAGCGTGCAGACGCTGGCTGCAGGATTGCCAAGCCTGCGCTCCAAGGTCCCCATCTCCTTCTGCCTGGGGTCCCCTCCTTCCTGTCTCGGCGACGACCTGTGATGCTGCTCCTGGCTCCACAGCCCAGAGGGCGGGCGGGCGCACACTCCCCTCGCCTCATCTCAGTCTCGGTGACTCCGCCCCTCCCGGAAGGTCTCACGGGTAGGATGGCTTTGGAGGGATTGTTTTGAGGGATGAGGGGGAGATCAAATATGTATTTTATTTAATTTTTTTTTAGGGGACAGCAACTCAACAGTTGCTTTAGATGTTTGGACTGGGCCTCAGCGTTCCTCCAGAGAGATATAGGGGACCCATTGGTTATTGCCTCTGCTCTCTTCACAGTAACTGGCCACCTCCACCAAGCCTTGGCTTTTCCAGGCATCTGTGTGACAGTTCTGTGGAAGGAGGAAAAAGAAAGGGTTTAGTGGGAGCTCTAGGAGTTCGGTTAGGAGCCTCCCTCCGGCCCCCAGGGGCCCCTCTGGGGAAAAACAGGCAGGCTCAAAATAGCTGCCAGGGTGATGAGGCATCCCACGGGACATGCCAAGCGTGGCTGGGCAGTGAGCTGGTGCTGGACCAGCTAGCCCAGCTATGTTGACAAACTCGGGACCCAGGTGCCCAGAGCAGGCAGGCGGGTGGGGCAGGGAGGGAGGGGCAGAGAGAGAGAGAGAGAGAGAGAGAGAGAGAGAGAGAGAGAGAGAGAGAGAGAGAGAGAGAGAGAGAGAGAGACACGGAGAGACAGACAGAGAGACACAGACACCCGGTTCAGGCTCACCGTGACTAGAAGGCAGTGCAGGTCTCGGGCCTCAGTGGTGCCCAGTTTTTCTACGGGCTCTCCCAGGAGCTGTGCCAGCCTCTGCATGCCCGATACCCGGACGATGTCAATGTCATTGTCACAGCAAAACGACTGGATCAGGGTGAAGTGGATCTGCAGAGCAATGTCATCCTCCTCCTCCTCGTCTATGGCCAGGAGGCACAAAACCACGCTGTCAGGGTCCCTGTAGGAGAGAAAGGGGCGTCAAGGGGAGAACCGACCGGGAGCTGGTGGCGCGGTGCACGGGGCGGGGGGCGCGAGGGGGGGAAGCATAGGAACTCGGGGACTGCAGGTGGGAGCGGTGGACAAGACCCGCGGTGCACCAGCAGCCTGCAAGAACAACCCATCACCCCAGCACTGCACCGGTGCTGGGGTGGCCGATTATGCAAATGTGATGGCAGTGGGGGAGGGGGCGCACAGTTCAAAGTTATTGGGGTTGCCTTGTCAAAACAAAAAACTCGAAATGTCAAACTTGCAATGTCAGGGTTCTGCAGCGGGTCTCTCTTCCCACCCACCCCCAAAAAATTTCTCAGAGAAATAAATGTCCATTCTCCAACACCGAGAGTGCTGGGAAAGTCCCCCAAAGCCCTGTGCCCTACAGGAGTGCTGGGAGCGCGCGTGCATCAGAGGGGCGCCCCCCCACCCACGCCCGGGAAAAGGGGGGGTGCTGACTCACACATTCATCAGTTTGGCCGCCTCGTACACCCCCACGGTGAGGCGATCCTGACGCTGCGCGGCCACCAGCAGCTGCTCCACCGCGGCGGTCACCGCCTGCATCCTAAGAGCCCAGGGAAGAGGAGAGGGTTAGCCGATGACAGCCCAGCCGACCTCCGGCGGCGGGCGAGACCTCGAGTCCGCGCTGTACTCACTTCTGAGCCGCGTTATCGCTCGCCACCAGCTCTTCTAGTGTCATGATGCAGTCACACTCCACACCGGACCCCCACGGAAGGTCTCCAAGGGGCAAAGTACGCGCCCAGATCCGACCCAAGGATGAAAACACCTTCCCGCACAATCAAAAGTGTCCGATGTCTTCCAGATGCGGTGGAACTTCCCTTCCCAGGAAAAAAGTAGTGGGGTAAAAAAGAAGAAGAAAGTTGCAAAATCCCCTCAAAATTAATCCAAGAGCCGAGAAGGACAGATAGGTCCGGGGGCTGCAGCAGAGTGAGCGCAGGGCCGCCGGGAGCTGCTTTTATAGCTCTCGGTTGGAGGCGTGGCCTGCACCACCCCCTCATTGGTGGATACACAAAGGGCCGAGTGGCCCGCGCCACGATTGGCTGGAGATGGGAGAAGGGCGGAGCTCGGAGCTCGGGCGGCCCCACGTGGGGGTCAGGGCTGGGAGGAGGAGCACGAACCCAGGCAGCAGCGAGTGCCAGAAAAACGAGAGAGAGGAAAAAAAAAAAAAAAAAAAAAAAAAAAAAAAAAAAAAAACCACACACACAGACACAAAAAAACAGAAGTTTCTCTCCTGATTTCCCGGCAGCCGCGCTATGCAGGCCGCGCGCGGGGTTTCCAGCGCGCAAGGCTGGCCTGGACTTTCGGGGAGGGCTGTCTGGAATCCCCTCCCTGTCCCGGGAGAGTCCCCAGCCTTTCCCAGGCCCTAAGAGAAGGGATGTGCATGGGCCAGAGGGCTCAGTTTGCAGCCCCATCACTCCTCGCCGCCCCCCCCCGCCAGAATGGTGATTTTCTTCTTTGTGGGTGGTGGTCTTGTCCATCTTTGGAGACCCCCGACCGCGGTTAATTGAACTTCCCGTGCGAATGCATTCCCGGCATTGGATAGTGCTTTAAATAACGTCGAGAGTATAAAGAGCGAGCGCTTAGTCAATTTGAGGGCGCTGGGATCCTCTCCCAAATGAGAACTACCTAGGCACTCTACCACCTCCAGCGTGTGGGTGCTTTGAGATCGAGGACACGAAACCCCTTCTTGTGTGTGTGGGGGGGGGGGGTGGAGGCGGGGGAGGGGAGGCACACAGGAAGCCACTTGGTGGTCTTGGTAGGTGGCTTGGCGGTGCCCCTCCCCCACCCCCAAGCCAGGGCTGCAGAACCCTAAGGGACCGTCGGGGCAGACTTTGGGAACCCTTTCTCTCCCTCCCGGCACCCTGAAAGTTTCAGGGTGGAGTGCCCGTGGGAGGCGCAGGTGAAGAGCCCTCTGGGCGCTCTGCGGAGCGGCCCGCCCCCTGCCGGCTGCCTCACGGTCTAGCCTCGGACTTTCTGCACGCAGCTGACTCTTGAGAGGAAACCGAGGCTGGACGAGAAAGGTGCTGCTCCCTGGGAGCAAGTGGCTCCTGTTATGTCCCTGCCATGTGCAGTGGCGCAACATGAACCACAGGCCACTTCTGCCACGCGTGTCATTTATCTCTCCAAGATTTGGCAAGCAAAGGAACTGATATCTGCATTATGCAAAATGTCAACAGAGGCTTCCGAGGAAGTTCAGGGCCACAGCGCGGCTGCCTGGTAGCAGAGCCAGACAGCAAGGACACGAGGCGGGCAGGCAGATCCCGCGTGGGACTCGCCCACGGTGCACGGGGGCTCCCGGTGACTCACAGTGTGTCCCCTCCTCCGCCAGCCTGGGGTCTGGCCTCGGACACGCACGCGGCTTGGTTCCCCGGATCCCCGGCCCCCGGGTCCGGTGACGCATCCCGCCTCCTCCGCACCGCCCACCGAGCGCGAGAAAGGTCCCTGGCGTGCGAGGCGCGGCAGCGACACCTGGCGGCCATATGAGGTCTCTACGCACGCAGCTTCCGGAAAGGGAGGGGGGAAGAGAACACTTGGACTAGGTGTTTTGGTTTCTGGGTTAATTTTTATTTATTTATTTTTTCGATACTAGGGGTGAATCTCGGACTTCCTGATGCTAGAAAAGCTCACTATCGATATCTATATATGCTACAGCACAACGTGACGTATGCTATAGATACAATATCTTAAATATATCAAACGTGAAGGGAAGGGTCTGTGAGATGGCTGAGCAGGTAACGGAGCTTGCAGCCAAGCATCATGATACAAGTTCGAGTCCCAGAACCCACAGAGTGGGAGGAGCGACGCTGACCTCTGACCTCCATACACACTCAGGCAAAGGGCCTTGAGAAACTTTACTAGATGCATATTTTAATGAATTAGATTGGCCTCAGAGCTTTGGTTCCTGTGGTTCCGTGGGTAGCGCACTCTCCTAGCATCCACTGAGGGGGTTCCATCCCCTGTAAAACATTAACCTTGTGGTGGTGCACACTTGTAATCCCAGCACTGGGGAGGTAGGGGCAGGAGGATCACCGAAGGCTATGTAGTAAATTTGGGGTTAACCTGGGCTACAGGAGACCCTGTTTCAAACCTGGGGAGGGAGCTGGAGAGAGAGCTCAGCCATTGAGAGTGCTGGCTTCTCTTTCAGAGTGGCCCTCTCCTGGCCTCTGAGAGGACCAGACAGATAAAGGTGCACAGATGCAGGCAAAACCCATACACATACTTTTTTTTTTTTTAAATAATAGAAAAAGAGGCCAGGGGGTTGTGGTGGCGTACACCTTTAATCCCAGATCTTGGGAGGCAGAGGCAGGCAGATCACTGTGAGTTCGAGGCCAGCCTGGTCTACAAAAGCAAGTACAGGACAGCCAGCACGGTTACACAGAGAAACTCTGTTTCAAAAAACCTAAAATTAATTAATTAATTAATTTAAAAGATAATAATAATAGGAAAAGAGAAAGAAAAGGCACTGCGTGGTGGAGGCACGCGCTTTTAATCCTGACTACTGGAGGCAGAGGCAGGCAGATCTCTCCGAGTTCCAGGCCAGCCAGGGCTAAACAGTAAGACCCCCGTCTCCTAAAACAAAACAAAAGCGCACAAGCACTGTTTGCAGAGAGACACCTTGAGTCAGAGCTGAACCATCCCAAGGCCAGTGGGTAAGGGGTCTAGACAGAGAAGAGCGAGGACAAAGCAGACGCGGGGTGTGGGATGTGCGGCGGGGTGGGGGTGGGGGCTTTCACAGCAAGGCCGGAAATAGTATCAGGGGCGTGGAACTACCGGGACAAAGGCCTGGGAGCCTGGGAGGAGTTGTTTTGGCTGTGGTCAGGAGGCCACCAGGAAGGGCCTGGACTCCTGGAAACATCACTGTGTAGTCTCTGCTTTCTCTTTTCTTTTTCTCCATTCTCCTCTCTCCCCCACCCCCACCCCCTTTTTTCTTGAAACTGGGTCTCATGTAGCCCAGGCTCACTAAGTAGCCAAGGATGGAGCTGAGCTCCTGACACTCTTGTTGCCGTGAGAAGTGTGGGCCACCACACCTGGCTTATGCCATGCTCTGGGCCCTCAGTTGTACTATGCCAGCCTTCCACCTAGAAGATGTTAGGATTCGGGGGCGTGGCCCTGCCCATTATATAAAAGGACAGACCTATCTGCCCTTCCCCCTCCCTCTTACCCCCTTTCTCTCTTAGTCAGTCTGTCTGTCTGTCAGTCAGTCAGTCAGTCAGTCAGTCAGTCTGTCTGTCTGTCTGTCAGTCTGTCTGTCAGTCTGTCTGTCTGTCTGTCAGTCAGTCTGTCTGTCTGTCAGTCAGTCTGTCTGTCAGTCTGTCTGTCTGTCTGTCTGTCTGTCTCTCTCGTACCCCTGCCTCCTTTCCTTCTCTCCCCATGCTCATTTAATAAACCATATGTACTCATGTAACCTAATATCTGGCATCTGGCATCTTATTACCTTAGTGTTTTCTTATCCCAAACATAAAAAAGGAGCCCCAGCCAAAGGGTCCCCCTTCTTTTTTTCTTGAGTGACAACCACTGTTAATGGTCAACTTGGCAGAATCATTTTGTGCTCGCTTGTGGGAGACCCATTTATGTTAACTGATGTGGGAGAAACGCATCTTAACTGTGGGGAGCACCAGCTCCTTGGCCAGGGCGAAGGGCTACGTGGTATTTCTTAAGGGTCTGCTGCCTCCACTCTCCTGCTCTGAGGCACTGTACTCTGGAGCTGTGAGCAGAAATAAACCCTGGCTCCCTTGAGTGGCTAACAGGACCCTCTTCACCCCCTTTAATCCCAGCACTCGGGAGGCAGAGGCAGGCAGATCACTGTGAGTTCGAGGCCAGCCTGATCTACATGGTGAGCCTAGGATAGCCAAGGCTACACAGAGAAACACTGTCTCGAAAAAAAACAAAACAAAACAAAACAAAACAAAAAACCAAAAACAAAATGGCTAAAATAGGACTGAGTTTGTGAAGACACTTCCTGCCAAGCCATACAACCTGAGTTCCATCCTAGAAATCCACATAGTCAAAGGAAAAAAAAAAAAAAATCCTAAAACCCAGATATCAATAATAAAAACATGGTCTTAATTCTGGGCATGAAGTGGGGGAGACCCTTCACTGAAAAGGTCCTGTGCATGCAAAAGTCATGGGGATCTGTTGGTTAACATTTGGTACTTCCCTGTGTGAGGAGGTCACAACTACGTCAGATGGTGCAGTCATGGTGGGCTCCCTTGAAGAGGAGGCATCTAAGCAGAGCCTGGCTCATGAAAAGACTAAGAGGGCCAGGTGTGGTGGCGCACACCTTTAATCCCAGCACTCGGGAGGCAGAGGCAGGTGGATCGCTGTGAGTTCGAGGCCAGCCTGGTCTACAAAGCGAGTCCAGGACAGCCAAGGCTACACAGAGAAACCCTGTCTCAAAAAACCAAAAAAAAAAAAAAAAAAAAAAAAAAAGAAAGAAAGAAAAAAGAAAAGGCTAAGAGGAGGGTGTTGCCTGTGCAAAGGACCTGGGATGGGACAGGCTTTGGCATGTTGTCAGAGCATCCAGGAGGTCTGTGTGGCTGGAGCAGGGGAGGAGAGGGGCACACAGAAGAACACAGCCCGGGGGCCTGTGGCCTTCAGGGACAACTTAGCCACTGACCAAGATGGGGGCTACAGAGGCCTGTGAGCAGATGCAGCCCGAGAGCGTGGGGCCAGGAGGGTCTGGGTGGCTTCCCTCTGTTATGGCTAAGAATGTCTGAAGGGCTGGGCTCTGATGTCATGTATTCTCACACAGTGGAACAGGACGCTGTTCCTGTCCCCTAGGAGAGGTTTCCGGGACAGTGACTCATTCTCTCATCCTATGAGCTCCCAGACATCTATAAGAAAGACGGTGGGACTGGGGCAGGTGTAGGAGACTGGGAACTCCCAGAAGAGCCGGGGTGGGGGTGGGGCGTTGAGTGGGAGGGGAGGGGGAGGAGAGTTGTAAGGAGGCCGCCCTGACCCCCTCCCGGCCCCCCCCACGCCGGGGACTGTCAGTGTCTCCTGTTTCAAGCCCTGGTGTTTCACTTATTTTGGTTAAACGGTCTCATGTGTACACCCTTGAGTCGCTGGCCTAATCTCTCTGTAAGTCTGTCTGCAACGGAAATTTTTTTTCTCAAAATGACCACAGAGGCTGGACTTGCAACACAACGGTATTCATCCCATCTTCCCCAAGGCGCTTCCAGGACAGCCACCCGAGGCCTACCCTCCTTAGCTAATGTAGGTTAGTCTGGACTATAAAGTCAGATTAAGGCCAGTCTGGGTAATAAACTGACCCACTGTCTCAAAAGAGATGGATCAGAAGAAACTCTTTCTGGAAGACCAAAGTGTTGCTAAGGAGCCCCACCTAGAATCCCCCAGTGAGGAGTTGAGGCGTGGTCAGAGTGGAGCCCCACCTAGATAGAATACCCCAGTGAGGACCTGGGGGCGTGGTCAGGGTGGAGCCCCGCCCAGAATCCCTCCATTGAGGAACTAGGGCGTGGTCGGGGGGTGGAGCCCTGCCTAGAACCCCCACCTAGTGAGGAGCTGGGGCGTGGTCAGGGTAGAGCCCCACCTAGAATACCCCAGTGAGGGGCTGGGGCGTGGTCAGAGTGGAGCCCCGCCTAGAATACCCCAGTGAGGAGCTGGGGCGTGGTCAGGGTAGAGCCCCGCTAGAATACCCCAGTGAGTGTAGGAAGTAGCTAAGCAGTAGCTTAGCTTAGCAGTCAGTAGCTTTCAGTGCAAGACTGAGCAATTGCATTTGATCCCTGGGAAGGGCTCATGTAAAGGTGGAAGGAGTCAAAAGTTATCCTCTGAACTCTGCCCTAAGGTCATCAGTAGGCATACAGACATGTACACATGTACAGCCAGAGAGATACAATGCACACATAACAACAAAAATGCAGCGCCCCTGCTGCTTGTCTAGGCTATGGTGAGGGTCTGCGGATTGAAAAGATGACACAACAATGGGTCATTCATGCTAAGCGAATGCTGTTTATTAGGAGTAACAGAACTGCTTATACAGGGGAGTAATCAGCAATCGAACAGCACTGTGGAAAGTCCCCAAGAGGAGGCAAACTGAGGACCAAATAACGAGGCTCAAAACAAGGAAAATGAAGGCAACCAGTGGAGCACAATGTTTCAATTGCAGACAAAAACAAGTAATGTTTCAACTGCAGACAAAAACAAACAATGGTCAGGACCAGCACAGCTGCGGTTCCCCACAGGTCCCCCTTCTGTATATAAAATGAGCTCCTGCTTTAGGTTGTCCGGGATGTCGATGTATGTCTTGCCCGTCATGGGAGACTCATTTATCCAGATTTGGGAAGTGGGATTGTCCATAGCTAGGGACAAGACTGCTTGCTTTAGCCTGAATTGTTGAGCAGCGTGTTGTGTGAGGAGTCGACATAGACGCGTAAGGGAGAAACGCCCACCCCACTCCTTCGCCAGGTTGGCAAAAGTCTGCAATCCTTGCAAAAATGTGCCTCCCGTAATAGGAGGGATCTGAGTTCCGTAGATTTTAATAATTTGGGTAGCCAATTGCCCTGTATAATTTGTAAAATTTACATTCCAAGGTCCGGCCAAATACTGATTGAGTGTGCAAAGGTGATGGGAAGCGTGAGAGGGGTGACATGAGTATGGGGGTACACAGGGGAGCAAGTAACCATGTGCACGTCCCACAGCATGTCAAACTGTTCCTGCAACAATGCAGTTTACTGGTTCAAATTCAAAATGCCACACTGTATCATAGAATTCAAATGATTCTGAGTAGCCAAAGCATTGGAAGCTTCCCTTGACAACTTATCCACAGTGTTGACAACGGTTACTGACTTAGAAATAGCAAGGACAATAGCTGCGGTGATACCAAAGTATCGTTTCAAGGTAAAGGCACAATCCCAGGGACTCGAACAATAACAGCTGTTTCTTCATTAGTCCAACAGCTGCAGGGATGGCATGTCTGTGGGGAGCAATTACTTCTCTGCGAATCCTCTGGTATTCCCTTTGCTGAGGTTGGTACTCATCTCCTGCGGCCATACTGTGCCGTGGATTCCCACTGGCATGAGTAAAGGCGGGTTTTCACCAACGCCCATACATTCTCCTGTCGGCTGAGAAGAGGAAGCAGCCACAGGACGCACACAACGCTCAGGAACCCAAAGAGGGGATTCACGGTCCTGCAGAAATATGCAAGCAGACCCTCGGGCCCAGACCAACACAGGGTCTGGGACATTCCATTTTCCAGTGGCTAGATCCTTCCATCGGGCCATGCCCTTTTATTGTACAGGGGCCTTCCAATGCCTATCAGCAGCAGAATGACCCGAGGGATCGACAGTCAAAAAATTCAAGATATATAGAATACGGGCTACATAAGAATGTGGGGGAGGGGGGGCTGGGGAGAGGCTGGGGAGATGGCTCAGTGGTTAAGAGCACTGACTGCTCTTCCAAAGGACCTGGGTTCAATTCCCAGCACCCACATGGCAGCTCACAACTGTCTGTAACTCCAAGATCTGACACCCTCACACAGACATACATGCAGGTAAAACACCAATGCACATATCAATCAAAGTAAATAAATTATTAAAAAAAAAAAAAAAAAAAGAATGTGGGGGAGGAAAGGTGCTCTCCTTCCTTTATTTTAACTACATAGGCTTTAAGAGTCCGATGGGCTCTTTCCACAAGGGCTTGGCCTTGCAGATTGTAGGGAATTCCAGTTTAAAAAATAACGTCATTGATCGCTGTGAGTTCGAGGCCAGCCTGGTCTACAAAGGGAGTCCAGGACAGCCAAGGCTACACAGAGAAACCCTGTCTCAAAAAAAAAAACAAAAAAAAAAAAAAAATAACGTCATTAAAAAAATTTAAAAAAAAATAATGTCATAATTATTACAAAAGACTTGGAATCCTGAACTGGTATATGCAGGTCCATTACCTGTTTTACACTGTTTTGGAGCACCCATGTAGACAAATGCCTGTGGACAATGAGCCTTAACATCCTTCAACTTTTCGCCCGAATGGGCAGAAGCACAGATAAAGTGGGAAAAGGTATCAACAGAAGAATGCACATATTGAAGCTTCCCGAAACTCGGAATATGGGTAACGTCCATTTGCCAAATGGGATTGGGCATAAGACCTTTTGGATTATCTGTTTGAAGAGAGGGTAGAAACTGCACAGGAGGGGCTATTTTTAACCATTTGAATGCCTTGGTCTCTGGCAATGGAGGCATGAGATTTTAAGGAACCAGCATTTAAATGGAAGTGAGAATGTAAGGTCCATGCCCTATGAAAATTATTTCCTAAAGAATGATCTGCAGCAATGGTCACTCGCGTATATGCATCAGCCAGGTTCTTTCCAGCACTCAGGGGTCCAGGAAGATTAGTGTGGGCCCTGAGGTGGGCAAGAAACAAAGGCTCAGTGCTTGATCAATTGAGCCCCTGAAGGTGTAACAAACTATCATGTACTGTGGATAGGAGGGCTATAGAGACTGCAGTTTCCAAAGGAGGAACTATTTGGGTAACATATTGAATAACTATCTGAATAAATATTTAAAGGCACAGAAGGAAAAAGCTGAAGGGCGGTAGTTACAGCAATTAACTCTGAAACTTGGGCAAAGCGAGAGGGAATGGCGCACAACCCGAGGGGGGAAAAAAAATAACAGGATGAAGTTTTTAAAAAGCAACCAACTTATCAGGAGGATATTGAGTATCAAAACTGCAGGCCGCAGCGGATAAAAATACGGCCTGATCATCGTTAGAGTTCAGCAGCCATGTCAATTGTGAAGCAGTCAGGGGTGAGATAATCAAATCGGGTGCCTTGCCAAAAGTTTGGAGGCTAATCTTTACAGCCTTAAGCAAGAGTGAAATCATAGCCTGAGGGTGAGAGAGTACCACTTTAGCCGGCGAGGCTTCAGTGTGAACCCATAAAATAGGCGCAGTTTGCCAAAAACAACCAAACCAAACCAAACCAAAAAACCACAAAACCCTGTGGGACTGTGAGGGGCACAGAAAACAAGAAGCAACAAAGTTTTATTATAATCCACATAAGTGACATGTGCAGTGGACAAGGCCTTTTGTAGCAACTGTAAGCACTCTCGCTCCTGCGGGGTAAGGTGCCTAGGAGAGTTTGGACTAGAATCCCCTGTCAGAATGTCAAAAAGGGGTTTTAACTGCCCTGTTGTTAATCCTAAACTGAGGGGTATCCAGTTAATATTCCCCAACAGTTTCTGAAAGTCATTGACTGTCCGCAGGCTGTCAAGGCAAAGAGTAATTTTTTGTGGTTTAATACCATTATAAAGGTAAATGGTGGCCTAAATATTGATAAGGAAATTGTTTCTGAACTTTCTCAGGCGCTATCTGAAGTCCAGCTGTGCCTAGGACATCCTGAAGATCTCCAAAAGCCTGTAATAATTCATTCTCTTGGGGGGCTGCCAAAAGTATGTCATCCATTTAATGGATGATATATATAAGTCAGGGTACTTTCTACGGATAGGATCAACAGCAGCTACCACGTAGGTCTGGCAAATGGTGAGGCTGTTAGCCATACCCTGGGGCAGCACGGTCCACAATACCTGTGATAGGGCTGCCTTAAATTTGTGGATAGCGCGCTAAATGCAAAGCAGGGGCAACTGTTAGGATGCAAAGGAATGGGAAAAAAAAACCAATCTTTTAAGTCAATAACCAACATATGCCAAAAAAAAAAAAAACAAAAACAAAAAACAAAAAACCCAACATATGCCAATTCTTAGGAATAGCCATAGGGATGGGCAATCTGGGTTGAGTGACTCCCATAACTACCATGGTTTTATTAACCACCCGTAGGTCCTGCAAACGTCTCCATTTACCAGAGTTCTTTTTTATTACAAAAATAGGAGTGTTCCACGGGGAAGTAGACGGCTGTATATGACCTGCAGTCAGTTGCTCACTGACAAGCATCTTGGCAGCCTCCAATTTTTCTTTAGAAAGGGGCCATTGCTCAGTTCACACAGGATCATCATTCTTCCAGGAAATAGCAGTTGGTGCCATAGGAGGCTGCCTTACAATGGCCCCTAGGGAAAATTGCCCAAACCCTGACTGCCGAGCTGGGCCAAGGTCATCGGATATTGGAAAATTGCATCCCTGCAAGCGCTTTCCCAAACCCCGCCCTGGACAGAATCCCTGGTCTGTAAGCATTCTTTGCACAGGCTGCGTAGTCAACACAGCCCCCATACCCACCAGAATATCCCTTCCCCATAGATTTACAGGAATACTAGGCAGCACATATGGTTGGAAAGTCCTGGAGTGGCCTTCGTCATCCCTCCATGTTAAAATCTTAGAACTCCTCATAGGGGCTCTTGCTGTGCCCACACCTTGAAGTTGAGTGCTGGTAGCTTTCAAAGGCCAAGCTTTCGGGGCAGTGGGTCTGGGCAATAACGGAAGAATCTGCTCCAGTATCGAGCAAACCCTGAAACTTCCTACTATTTATAGCAAGGGTTAACATGGGTTGACGATCACCTAGGAAACCCAGCATGCAAGAGGCCCAGTGGATCCAAATCCTTCATCTGACCTGAATGATTTTTAAAAGGGATTGTTGGTCTTAATTTTAGGAACAAGCACAAGCCGAGCAATACAGGCGCCCTGCAAAATGACAGTAACCCCTTTAGTTGTTTCAAGCATAATTTTAATCTCCCCCATGCTATCTTCATCAATCATCCCAGGAATCACCCGTACCCCTTTCATGACAGCACGGCTTCTTCCAAGTAACAGTCTGAAGGTTCCTGAAGGTAGAGGCCCCCCAGGACTCCCGTACCTATAGCCTGGGGTCCCATTAGAGGAGTTAGTATGACTCAGGAGGAGGCACAGAAGTCCAACCCTGTATTTCCTGGGGTGCCTTGGATGAGATCTCGGACAGAAAGGGAATTTTTTGCGGGAAAAATTGGAGAGAAGGGGTGACTATTGGAAGGTTCTCTTGGGCAGGTGTCTGCAAGGCTCCATACACCTGCCTCTGCGGGGCCCAGAGTGGCCCCACTTCCCATTTCCCTGCAGGGGATTTTCCCCGACTTCATTCAAAACAACTTCAGCCTTCCCAAGGTTTTCTTTCAATTTCCTATCTTTGCTAAGTATAGCGTCTCTTACTAACCTCCAGAGAGAAAAGGTAGCTACAGGCATCATCTCTGGGCCTTCCTTATGTAAGGCCGTTTGCAAATCTGGCTTTACCTGGTCCCAGTCAGAAAGATTTAGGGCCCCAGAGACTAAAAACCATGGGCTGCTCTGTTCTACAGTTTGGATAAAATCTTTTTGCCGTCTTATACGTAATCCCATTGCCGTGTTCCTTAAGAAGTTTCACCAGTTGTCCCACCAGAACGGTGGAAGAGCTAGCGGCACCCGTCCCAATACGCCCGCCCGTGTCTCACCTCCAAGAGGCGCTGGCCAGCTTCCCAGGGCGATCTGTCAGACTTTCCTTATCTCGGTAAGACCTCCATTTGCAGCGCCCGCCCTGCTAGTCTAGGCTATGGGGGGGGGGGGTGTCTGAGGATTGAAAAAATGACACAACAATGGGTCATTCCAGCTAAGCGAATGCCGTTTATTAGGAGTAACAGAACTGCTTATACAGGGGAGGAATCAGCAATCCAACAGCACTGTGGAAAGTCCCCAAGAGGGAGCAAACCAAGGGCCAAATAATTAGACTCAAAAACAAGGAAAATGAAGGCAACTAGTGGAGCACAATGTTTCAACTCCAGACAAAAACAAGTAAAGTTTCAACTGCAGACAAAAACAAGTAATGGTGGGCTGGAGAGATAGCTCAGCCGTTAAGAGCACGGGCTGCTCTTCCTGCAGTCCCAAATTCAATTCCCAGCAACCACATGGTGGCCCACAACCATTTGTAATGAGATCTAGTGCCCTCTTCTGGTGTGCAGGTGTACATGCAAGCAGAATACTATATATGTAATAAATAAATCTTAAAAAATAAAAATTTAAAAAACCAAGTAATGGTCAGTACCAGCACAGCTGCAGTTCCCCCCACAAAAAGGCAGTTAAGTCTTGACATTGCCCCTCATTACTGGAGCAAAGTGAATTACTGATGAGGGTGAACTGACATATCCCCCAGTGCTGACTCCGCTATAAAGCACATCTTTCCTACACAAACACGGCTTATATTAAGCCTAATTTCCAGGTTTGGGGACATGGCTCAGAGAGCAAAGGGGCTTCCTGCCAAGCCTGCTGTTCTGAGTCCAATCTCCGGTGTCTGAACAGCTGCTTCTGACCTCCTATCCTCACTGTGGCACAGGTGCGCCACCACACACGGCGTTCAAGATAAGTTAAACTCTAACAATAATTTTAGTTTAACTCATAAGTAAGGAATAAAAAAAGATTATTAAGAACCCAAAGTATAGCCGGCTGTGGTGGTGCACACCTTTAATTCCAGCACTTGGGAGGCAGAGGCAGGAGGATCTCTGTGAGTTTGAGGCCAGCCTGGTCTACAAGGCAAGTCCAGGACAGCCAGGGCTACACAAAGAAACCCTGTCTCAAAAAACCAAAACCAAAACCCAAAACAAACAAACAACCCCCCCCCCAATAGAAAGAAAACCTAAAGTACAATTTAATAAGTTTTTAACTGTGGACAGTGAGACTAACAGAGATGTTAAATATTAAATTAAAATGAATATAATTATATTCTGTGTACTGGGGAGGGAGTGGAGGTGTGGAGGTGTCCGCGTGCTGACAAGTGGCGGTTGGAGGCCGCAGGTATCAGTTCTGCAGCTCTGTCCTTTAACATGTGGGTCTGGAAAATCTGACTTAGGCCGCCAGGCTTGGCAACAAATATATAGCTTTAGGGAGTATTTGTTACACAACAGTAACTGACTAATACACCTTTTCTCTCTCCCTCGTTTGTCTTTATTTTTCTAAACTTTCAAAGTGGCACTCCTCACCCTCTGACCTCTCTGGGTGGCCCAGCACTGACCCTGCAGTTGCTGCCCCATCTCAGATGCGTTTTCTCCTCTGCAGGGTGTGCGCTCCATGTAGAAGACAGCTCTCCAGTGCTCACAGCTCAAACCCCTCTGCCTCCCGTGACTCTACCTCGCATCAATCTAGCGTGAAGCTTACAAAGTTCTAACCCGCCTAGAGTGTTTCCCTCTTGGGTGTCCTGGAGTCTTTGGGACCAATTCCGGCCCCAGGGTTTTGTCGGTTTTGTTTAGTTAGTTTGTTTTCAAATAGGGTCTCCTAGGTCTGGGTTGCTTGGAGCTCTCCATGTAGATCAGGCCAAATCCAGAATCCAGGGTCCTGAAACACAGGAGCCAAAATTAGGAACCCAAACTCAGGTATTCAAATTGCCCCCAAACCCAGGGCCCGGAATGTGGTGTCTCTCAAATCAGCCTCCGGAATCCACCTTCTCCAGAGACCCGAGCTCCGGAATTCCTAACAGCGCAATGGTCCGGGCTAGAAGCCAGTATATCCTTTGGAATGAGGGTTATTTATTTATCTAGTATTTTTTTAAAATGGCGCCAAAATCCAGCCTGGGCGGGGACAGTGGCGCCAGGGAATGGAAGGAGGGAGGGGCACGGAGACTTGTAGGACTCAGAGTCTAGGGGTATGGATTTCCCGTCGACGGCCCTGCACCCCGAAAATAGACAGTATGCAGCCACTTCGTAGCGCCCCTGGCACAGGGGTCGTGTTCGTACCCCAGCTCCGTTGCACGGTGTCGGAGGGACGGTCTCCAGGCCAGTCCTCGATGGTCACAGGACTCAGTTTCCACTGCTGGAACTAGGGGTCCTCCACCCTACCTCCCACCCCTTGTATTGGGTGCCCCAGGGCTGGGTAGGTCAGCTGGTCCAGAGCAGGGAGGGAACACCTCCACGGCAGCTGTCACCGCCCCATCCGCTCAGCGCCAAAATTTGAAAATCGCTGGACATCTCCCAGAGTGCAAGAAGGGGGTGGGGGACCGCTCCATCCAGGGCACCGCGGGGTTTTCTGGGACTTAGAGTCCAGAAGTGCGGGGGTGGGATGTACCACGAACCCCGCCCAGAGCGGAGGAAAGAGGGCGGGAAGTGGACTGCAAGCCTTCACACTTCAGGAAACACAGGGCTTCGGGGAACCGCTGCCACTAGCCCCGAGGTGCAGAGGACCGCAGAGGCCAAAAGGCGTGTATGCGAGGGATCAGTAAAGAAACCGACATGGCCGCTCTATGGGTGGAACAGGAAAAGTTTATACCCAACTGCCAAGGTTTTCTCCCTGGGAATTCAGAGAGAAGCGAGATGGAGAAAAATCTCGAGGGCATAAAGAGAACGTGTACTTGGGGAGGCGGCGAGCGAGGAGCTGGAGGGGGAGATATGGGGGCTCTGAAATGTCTAACAGGTTCTTGTGAGTAGGGCCTGGGGGAGTCAGAAGGCCAGCATGGCCTATGGTATGTTGACCGGCATCGCAAGTATAGATTAATTGGAGAGCCATATGTCCCTTCTTCCACAGGCAAGGGAAACAGGCTCCCTAGTTCTTGAGGGATGCTGGCTTTTAAATGCCAGAAATCCTAAATTTTGAGTTTGCGGGTCTGACAAGAGGAAATATGTACAGGGCAGTGGGAATCAGACAGGAAAATATATATATATATATATATATATATATATATATATATATTTTTTTTTTTCCCCCCCTTCCAGAGGTGGAACCTAGGGCCTTCTTCCCTTTAGGTAAGCACTCATCTTTTGAGCCATGCCCCCAACACCTCACTAGAAGATTCTGGGCAGGGACTCCACCCATGAGCCACACCCACAGCCCCTGCTTAGTTTATACACCAATAGCGCTAATTATAAGAAAATGAGGGCTGGAGAGAGAGGTGGCTCACAAGTTAAGAGCACTGGCTGCTCTTCCAGCGGTCCTGAGTTCAATTCCCAGCAACGACATGGTGGCTTACAATCAACTGTAATGTGATCTAATGCCCTCTTCTGGCCTGCAGGCAGAGCATTGTATACATAATAAATACATGTTTTAAAAAAGGAAGAAAGAAAATGAAAATGAAAAACAGTAGCAGATCCTCATGACACAAAGTAGCTTTTGGGAGATAGATAGCGATGTCAAGGCTCAGCAAGTCTTTCTTGCCTTCCTGGCTTCAAAGGCTGGGTGGTGTTGCACCTCCCCACCCCTGCCGCCCACCCCCCACCCCCGACAGCCGGATGGAGTGACAGGTTAGGTTCCTGACGCCTTCCTCCAGGACACCTATCCTGAAGAAGTTTGGTGTTATGACATCAGTGGGGACAAGGACATTCAGCAAGGATGGGGTGCAGCATTGGGGTGCTGCCCTCTCGCAGCCATAAATATTGACCCTCCCAGGTACCTGTTATATGAAGGTAAGAGAAAAGCGATCCGTAGTCTGGTACCTTGTCAATAAACAGAGGCCGTTGTTAGGAATGGAGCTCCGTTATTAGCTTTTCTCTCCCCACCCCGCCCCCTCCCTGTGTGCATGCATGCGGCACGGTATTCAAGTGGAGGGCTGAGAATCCACTTCGTGTTCCCCCTCCTCCGCTGTGGACCCCAGGCTAGTTGTCCCCTGGGATTCCTGGGACTCCCCACCTCCCCACAGGATGCACTACCAGGTCCGACGTCATGTTGGTATTTGAGTGTGTGCGGGTGTGCTCAGCAGAGTTGTCCTCGGAGCCACATCATTCCATTTTTTGTTTGTTTTCTGAGACAAAGTCTCATGTGGTGCAGACTGCCCTCACCCCCTCCTGTGTTCCCGAGGCTGCCCTTGAACTCCTGATGCACTTACCTCCAATTCCCTGGTGCTGGGTGACAGCAAGGAGCCATCACACCCAGTTTATGCTCTGCTGTGCTGGAATAGAAACCGGGACCACAGGTTACGCAAGCACTCTGTGCTTTGGGTCACATTTGTAATTTTTTTTATTTGTTGTACTGTCCTCAAACTCACCATGCTCCTACTGCAGCTTTCCCAGTGCTTGGCAAGACAGTGGTGGATGCTGGCTTTGTGGTGAATTTATTTTAAATGACACTTATTTCCTGTGTGTTTCTGCGTGGGACACACAAGCGTGAAGGGCAGGGAACAACATGTGCGTGTCGGTTGTCTTCTGGCAGTGTAGGGTCCAGAGATCGAATTTCTTTTTTTCTTTTTCTTTCTGGTTTTTTTGAGACAGGGTTTCTCTGCATAGCTTGGCTGTCCTGTACTCGCTTTGTAGACCAGGCTGGCCTCGAACTCACAGAGATCCACTTGCCTGTCCCTCCCCGAGTGCTGGGATTAAAGGCGTGCGCCACCAATTCCAGCTTCAGAGATCGAATTTCGATCATCAGGCTTGGCCGGTGAGGTGCCTCTGAGGCATCTCACCCACCCTTGCCATCTTTTTGTTTAATTTCTTTTACATTTAATTTTTTCGTGTGTGTGTGTGTGTGTGTGTGTGTGTGTGTGTGTGTGTGTACGTGGGCTCATGTACGCAGCTGTAAGCATGTGGAAGTAAAAAAAAAAAAACCTCTTCCTCCACCCCCGACCAGGGATTGAACCCGGGAGACTGCCCGCTGTAGGTTTTACCCGAAAGCTGGAAACTACATCTCCTGGCATGCCCCGCAACGCTACCTGGTGGACTACCACTCCCAACGTGCTCCGCGCCAGAGAGCGGACTACAAGTCCCGGCGCACCCCGCGCTGCGGGCGGCGGCGCCATCTTCCGCGGCGCGGATTGAATGAGCGCGCCGCACCCGGGCAGCCGGGGGAATCCGCACGCCGCCGCTGCCGCCACCGCCGCCGCCACCGCCTTCGCCATGGCGTCTCCACCGCCCCGCGCGGGGCCTGCCACGCCGTTGTCGCCCGCGCGCCTGTCTCGGCTCCAGGAGAAGGAGGAGCTGCGCGAGCTTAACGACCGCCTGGCACACTACATCGACCGGGTTCGCGCGCTCGAGCTGGAGAATGATCGGCTGCTGCTGCGGGTCTCCGAGAAGGAGGAGGTGACCACGCGCGAGGTACGTGGGTGGGCACCGGAGCCTTGGGAGCCGACAGACAGACCCCGGGGCCAGGTGCAGTGAGCCGAGCCCTGCCCACGGGGGACCCCAGGGACCAGTGCAGACCCCTCGGCCGGGTGCATACAGCTAAACTCGGCCCACCGGGGACCCCCGGGACTGGTGCATAGGGTTGAGCCCTGCCCACCCGGGGGACCAGGACAGAGAGCTGAGCCCTGACCGGTGCAGACCCCTCGGGCAGATGCAGACAGCTAAATTCTGCCCACCAGGGGACCCCAAGGACGAAAGCATAGGCCTGAGCCCTGCCTTTCGGGAGACCCCAGGGACAATTGCAGAGCGCTGAGCTCTGCCCACGGCGAAGAGGCAGAAACACCTACCTCCCCCACAGGTGCCGACCGCTAGGCCCCGCCTGCCAGGAACCTAGTTATTAGTGCAGATAACGAAGTCTTGCCCCCGGGGGGTGGGGGAGTGGGCAGGGAGCTAGGGAGCAGTGCAGAGCCGTCCAAGCCCTTCCCACCTGAGGGACGTTAGGGACAGGTGACATGTGTAAACAAAGTTAATCCCCGCCCCCCCCGAAGCTCCGCCCACCCGAGGACTCTCGGAACAGGTGTGGATGGAGCTAACCCACGCTCACCCGGGGTCCCTGAAGGGGAAGTGTAGACTGAGCTCAAACTGCCAATAAAGGTCAAGAGACTTGGAGATGCTCCCAAGATGGCCTCAAAGGACCTTGGGGAATACTTTACAAGGAGGGTCAGGAACGGCCCCGCCCACCCCAAGTCATAGATTTATTGGACTGTGTATGAGTCTCAGACATCCGGGAGATGTGTGCAAAGACAGCCAGTTCCCTCAATAAGGGGCTCATGAGACCTTTGGGGACCCGAAGTAAGTGCTGGCTGAAGGCTGTTCTGGGGGGGTCTTTGGGCCTTGAGGGTTCTCTGAGGGATAGATACCACGCCTGGCAAAACCGAACCACTGAGGTGTTAAGAGAGCTTGGGGACCCCCAGTGAGGGGTGAGCTGCAGATGGTTCTGGGAACACCTGAGGGACAGCCTCACTCTAGACAAGGCTATACTTGTTTAGGATGTAAGGAGATTTTGGGGCACCTTGAGGAGCAGGGGTTTTATGAGGGACCATCCTTCAGAGGAATTCCAAACTTTTGGGGACCCACTAAGTGAGGATGCATTCGGGGCAGTTCTGGCAGATCCAAGTGAGAGGTGCGTTTTGGGGGCTGTCCTAGGGGCCCTCAGGTTTTAGGGCTTGAGGAGTGAGGGAGCCTGTTCCTAGAGGTCATCAGTGTTAGTAGCTGGGCAGTCTCCACCCACTGCCGGGTTCGAGGGCATTTTGGGGTGCTCTTGATGAAGGATACCAAGGGAATGACTTTTTGTGACTCCTTGGGGAATGGCCCAGAGTGGGTCGTTGAAGAATCAGGAGTTTGAAGGCACAAGACAGCGTGGTGTCAGGACTCCGAGGGCCGGCGAACCCCTGGCGGAGGGGGAATATGCTATGGGGTTGCCCCGGCAGTAAAGAGATCTGAAGGATGTTTGTACCCCACCTTCCTGGGAGTTAGGGGGATGGCCTCCTGTACCCTCCAAAGTGGGAGACAGCAGCACCCAGATCTTGTCCCCGGACAGGGGCTCGGGTCATGCGGTCTCTCTTTCCAGAGCCGGGCACTGAAATAGGGCCCGAATCACGAGGAATGCTGTTCAGAGAAGTTGTGCTGGGCAGTGTTTGTGGGTGCCTGCATCTCTGTCCTATGTGAAACTCCTACAGTTAGGGAACCCCAGGATTTTTCCCCCTCAGATTCCTCCTGTAAGGGACTGGGGGCGTGGTCAGGCAAGGACACGCCCCCTAGAGTCCTCCAGTGAAGGGGTAGGGGGCGTGGTCAGAGTAAAGCACAAACAGAATCCTCCAATGAGGGTTTGGGGCGTGGTCAGGGTGGAGCCCCCGCATACAATGCCCCCCTCCCCTTCCTGTGACCTTATAGTCTGTTGGAGCCTCAGCTTTGCCATCTATGCAGTCGAGCAGCATGGCCACCATTACCACTGTCACCTGCCTGGACAGCAGTCAGCATTCTAAGATCCAGATGGCTGCTTTATATGTGCATGTGCATGTGGAGGCCAGAGGTCACCTTTAGGTGTCTCCCTCAATCAGTTTTGTTGTTGCTTTTAAAGATGTATTTTTTTATTTTTGGTTTTTCGAGACAGAGTTTCTCTGTGTAACCCTGGCTGTCCTAGAACTCACTCTGTAGACCAGGCTGGCCTCGAATTCACAGAAATAGTCTGGCCTCTGCCTCCCAAGTGCTGGGTTTATAGGTGTGCCTCCCGAGTGCTGGGATTACAGGCCTGTGTGGCTGTGCCCGGCACTTTGTTCCACAGACATTTGGAACTTCCGGCCTTTGAGAACAAGTGCAATGCCAGCCCTATTTGGATGCCACCTGTCCATGCAAGTGACAGTTGCAAAGGCCACCCTTGTTTCTCAGCTTTGCAAGCCTGCAGAACACAGGCCTGATTTGGGGCTTAAGTGTGAGGCAGGGCAGGTGGCAGGCACAGCGCCCTTGGCCTGCCTAGTTCCAGCATCTAGTGTTGTAAGATGTCTGGGGACAGCTGGTGGGGGGACCAGGGGGTCCAGGGAGCGGGGGAGGAGTGGCCACAAAGGAAACCACACAGACGGCACATGCTCCACCTGTCAGCAGCGCCTTGCGGGCAACTTGGCAAGGTGTAGGGACAGCTGTGGTTGGGAGAGCGCTGGCACCTGGCCTGTGTTGCCTGGCGTGGCGTGGCCTGCCACAAGGAGTCAGCAGCTGAGGCCTAGGGGAATGGCAGGGGCTTTGAAGGCACCGTTCAAGGCTGAGCTCTGGGCACAGGAGGTGCCATACCCTCCTGCCCTGCTCAGGCTGCCTGTGTGCTGCCTCTGCCCTTTCACTCCATCATATCCAGAACTGGGGCCGAGTGTGACATCACCTGGTGTCTGTGAGGCCTGGCGCTGGGTAGGTCAGCGGAGGCTAAGGTGGCTGTCCAGGGAGGTGGTGGTTGGAGAAAGATTCAAGATGCTGGGGGACAATACAGAGACTGCACCTGTGTCCTCGGAGGCTGGGGTATAATGTTCCCCACAAGGAAACGTGAGTGTAGCGTCTACCCTCCCTGGTGTCCTGTTGCTAGGCTGGTGTGCCTGGGGACAGGGAGCCCTGGAGGAGCAAAGCTCCCAGCAAGCATACGTGTGACCCTGGCAAAGGCCACCTCAGGCCATCTGAACCCTCAGGCTCTGGCCGATGTGTGTTGACACGTGTCTGGAGTGCTCAGGATAGGCCCTGCTGTGGTGCTCCAGAAACCCCTGCCAGAAGCCACCTGTCCCCCCCTGGGCGGGGCTCATGGGGCCTGCCAACCTCCCCACAGGGGCCCAGTATTCTGCTCCACAGGCCTGCCTCTGTAACTAACATGGCTGAGATGACACCCCAACACACTTTGAGTCTGTGTGCCAACAAAACTTTATTTTTTTTTTTTTTATTTTACTTTTCCAACAAAGCTTTATTGATGAGCACTGTCAGGCCCAGGCCCAGAGTTCCCATCCCTGTTCCAGCCACTTAGAAATGTAGAAACCGCTTTGAACCCCAGCTCTCAGGAGGCAGAGGAGCTCTGTGAGTTCAAGACCAGCAAGATCTACATAGCAAATTCCCAGGCCAGTCAGGGCTACCTAGTGAGACCCTGTCTCAAAAACAAAACAAAAAAACTATAGAAGCAATACTAGCCAGGGGGGCCCAGGCGATAGCTGTAGCTGGGCTGCAGACCTGACCATAGACCAGGCTGGCCCGGACACATGGTCTAAATGGAAGCTATTGTCTGTGTTTCCCAGTCTCCTTTCTTCTCCGGGACCCATCCAGGAGCCAGCAGGAAGTCCTCCTGTGGGCGTGAGCTGATCCCCCTGCCCCAGGGTCTGAAGGACTAGAGTGACAGGTGTACCTTACTGCCACCACACCTCCCCATTGCTACCTGTTCTTCCTTTGTCACGAGTGGCCTGCGGTGGCAACCTCCAGTCCTAGCCTCCTTAGGCACTGTGCTGTTCTCTCCACCTTGAGGCCTGGTAAATGAGCATCCTGGGAGGAGTGATTGGCAGGCAGGGTGTGAGGGTGTGTCCTCCGGTGAGGGGCAGGAGGCGTGGTCAGAGGTGGAGCACAAGGATGCTCCCCACAGCAGGTCCTGCCTGTTCCCTCTGGGGTAAGGGAAGGTGGTGGCAGAGCCCGGGAGTGGATGCGTGTTGTGTCACCTCTCTTACCATTCCCATAGCTGACCCATTGTGCCCCAGGGCTGAGGAGGCTTTTCCCTGTTCCAGGCCTCCCTCAGTGTTGTCTGTAAAATGGGGATAATAGCCCTACCCACTTCAGCGCTTGTGCACCCTCGCGCTCTCTCTCCTCTTCCTCCTCCTCCTCACCTGCCAGGCCTGGGCTGGGCAGCCACAGTCTCCCCGCTGACAGACACCAGGTGCCTGATCCCTGATGTATGTTAAGCATATGCACCTCCAAAGCGGTACTGCAGTTCAGTGTGCGCCAGGTCTGGTTAATCTCACACAGGTCGAGAACATTCTACCACCCAAAAGAAAGCGCATTCCCGTGAGCCATTATCCCATCCTCCCAGCCTCAGTGCCCACGAGCCGACCTCCCTGTCTGGATTCCCCGCTTCTGGACGTTTCCATCCCTGAGCCTATGCCGTGTGGCCTTTGTGTCTGGGTCTCACGGAGCACTGTGTCCACCAGGTCCCTCCACAGCTGTCGTGACAGAGCCTTGCTCATGTTCAGGGTTGGGTAATACTCCAGCCAATGGCGGATGGTAGCATAGGCCCACCATCCACCGATGATGCTGGGCTGTCCCCTTGGTGTCAGGGCTGGTGTCTGTGCGCGTCCTGCACATTTCCGCTGGGTGTCCTGCTGTTGCACCTGGCTGCCTCCAGAGGACTTGTGGTGCAGGTGTTACACAGCTGCCAGCCACACCTGTGCCTGCTGTCTTTCTGCCACCCTGGGTGTGAAGTGCTGCCTCCCCATCTGTCCCCACGTGTCTTTAAGCACATTAAGCTCATAGGGGCTCACGGCCTGAGTCTCCTGGCCAGGGACAGGCGGGGTGGAACATGTAGGAGGCAGATGGCAAAACTGTCATCACAGTGGCGGCCAAAAGCATGTGTGCATTTGAGTGTCCTTTTCCTAGGCATGAGTGTGGGGTGACCTCTGTAGTGGCTGGACTTTGTGCTCCCAGATATAGCTCAGCGAGACTGTTTCTCACCCACGTGGCCCTGGGGACAGCCAGAGGGGCCTAGGTCTCCGGACCCTCATCCCCAAGGGGGTAGGATGCAAGGGCGGGAGGCAGGCAGATTCAGAGAGGGGTTCCCAAATTGCCATTTTAGGGCCAGCGGTATGACCCTGCAGAGCACCAAGCAAGGCTCCCTGTGAACTCAGGTGTCACCTAGGCCACGTTGTGAAATGATCAACACCAGCTGTGGGGTCTGGTTCAGCAGGTGGAGTGTTTGCTTGGCACCAGGCACCTGTCATTGTGGCACTGGGGCTTTAGAGAAAAAACACGTTAGACCAGGAGTTCTAGACAGGGTAATGCAATGCTGGGTGTCCGCTGACACAGGTTCAGTGGCTGCAGGGCAGGGATGGCCTACAGCAAAGATTCTTCCAGCTCTGAGCCAATGCTGTCCCATGGGTTAGCCTTGGCTATGCATTCCTGCCAAGCCTGAGGGTCCTGTGGCCTGCCTTTGTTATCCTGGCACGCTGAGCTGTGGAAGACAAAGATGGATCCTTCCAGAGAGACCGCCAGTGTCCTCTGTCATGACCACGGAGGTGACCTAGGGTTGACTTAGGGCATCCCTGTCTCCTCAGGTGAGTGGCATCAAGGCCTTGTACGAGTCGGAGCTGGCTGATGCCCGGCGGGTGCTGGACGAGACGGCCCGGGAGCGTGCGCGGCTGCAGATTGAAATGGGGAAGCTGCAAGCCGAGGTGGACGAGGCCAGGAAGAGGTGGGTAGTCGGGCCGGGTGGGGGTGGGGGCCAATCCAACTTGGTGTGAGGATTGCTTGCTCCTCGGCCCCCCTCCCCCAGTGAAGATTAGCACTGGGGAGGTGGGGTACAGGGGCTCTTTGGGGTAAGCTGGCTACATAGATTAGCACAGTGGCAAGCTTGGGGCTTAGTGAGAGACCTGCCTCCACCAAGAAAGCGGGAAGCAATTGAGGAAGGACCCCAGGGTTGAATTCAGATCTCCGCGTTCATGCGTGCACACACGTGAACATGAGGAGCCACATCAGGGAAGACCAGAAAGATCAGTGGCTGCCCTGGCTCCCGGAGGACAGGAGCCCCCAGAGGCCAGGGACAGGGTGACTGTGGGGTTGACATGTCGTCCTAAGTCCACCGTGTGCTGTGTGCACATGCTCGTTGAGAGCACGGGTGTGTCAGGCCAGCAGTGAGAGCTCTTGGAGGCAGTGTGACCGCCCCCTTAGCCTCCTACACTGTGCCTTAGGGTCACAAGTGTGTCCCTCATCACACTCCTGGAAGGTCCTGTCACTGCGCGTCAGGGGCTGGAGGTCCACCCAGGACAGTGGCAGAGTGGCTGGCTAGACACCCGCCGTGGCTTGTACTGAATGTAAAATTCAAGTCCTGCCTCTGCTAGGGGCATTGCCATCCTCAGAGCAGGATGAGAAGTTCCCCTGACTCCTCCCTTCCAAGCCGGGACTCGGCGCTGCCCCAAAAGTGCCCACTGCTGGTGGGACCATCCTGGGACACTCCTCCCTCAAAAGGATCACTTCTAGATCTGAGCCAGTTGTGCCCACATCAAGATGCCCTGCTCACACTGGCCATTTGGCCTTCATGGTGGCCCCAAGCCAGGGAACACAGGCTTGACCCCTGAGAGGTGACCTACCTGTTTCTCTGGTGGCAGGGGCTGAGATGGCCGCCAGGCTGTCTACCCCAGCATCTGCTGCTGGCTTAATAAGTTGGTGTGTTGCGGCCCAAGGGCATCCACAGGGAATAGGCCATGCCAAAGGTGACAAGGCAGCCAGCACTTCTGTGCCAACCAGCTGAGCAGGGCATCCCTGCCAGGGTCTGTCCACAGCGCCTCCACTCCCCCCACCCCCCACAAGTACAGTTTTACATTCCACAGATTGCACCTTGGTTTATTGGCCTCCACCTCCCTATATAGCCAAGTGCGGCCTTGACCTTTCTGTTCACAGCATCGAATAATGAGCCTGGCTTCCCCCTCATCCGGCGGCTCACCTTCTTCTGGTGAACGGAACAGCGATGGCCTTGGGTAACTGGTGTCCCTGCTGAGTAGCTCAAGTGCTCCTGCACAGTCCTGTGGGCCTCGGCACACTCCACAAGGCTTCTCAGGAGCTGGGCACCCAGGCCCATGCTGACCACAGCATCCCGTGGAACCTTGGCCTTTGAGGTCTGTTAGGAATTCCCTGGGTCCCGGTCATCTTTCCTGGCCTCTCTGCCGTGCCACACCCAGAGCTTTTGCAGTGCTGGCCTGTGTCCCTGCCTCCACACTTCTCCTCAGGCCGCATTGGTCCTCACTGCGTGTCCCATGTCCCAGCTGTGCACTCTGAATAGTACCCTCCGGCCTCTGTCGGCTTCGGGTCCTCCTGTGCCCCACACCCACACTCAGGCAGGCACAGTAGAGCGCAAGCTGGTGTCCCCAAAAGCCATGGTTGCTTAGCTGTGGGTGCCACCCATCTCTATACACCCACCCATCACTAGCTGACCCTGGGAAAGCCGAGGCAGGAAAACGGCTGCAAGTGTGAGGCCAACCTGGCCTCAGATACCCTGTCTCACAAAAGGGAAAAGCCCAAAATACTGCAAAAGTGGCCAGAATCCATTCGCTAACACCTGCTCGTTTAAATGCCTGCCTCCGCCATCTTGACTGTACTGAGCGACAGGAAAGCGTGCTTTCCTTTGTGACTTTAATGACTTGCAGCCAGTGCTCTGCAGCTGGGCCGCCCCACGCAGAGTTGGCTTTTGGGAGCTGAGCTTCTGTGGACAGCTGGGAAGGGAGTGGGTCCCCAACAAACAAGACAGAAAACCGGTGTTGTTTGTTCCAGGGTCCTGCACTTTGGTTGGGTTTGGTTTGCGATTGCTAATCTCGCTGTTTTTGAAAAAGGGGCCTCACTTTGTAGACCAGGCTGGTCTCAAACTTGTCTCAGTTTCCCAGGTGCAGAGACAGCAGACAGCCTGCAGTGGCTGACAGGAACCACAGGGACCTTGCTCTTGGCCTCCCTACAGCCTTCTGACCACTCACCTTTCTTTCAGTGCCAAGAAGCGTGAAGGTGAGCTCACGGTGGCCCAGGGCCGGGTGAGAGACCTGGAATCCCTGTTCCACCGGAGTGAGGCCGAGCTGGCGGCGGCCCTCAGTGACAAACATGCCCTGGAAAATGATGTGGCCGAGCTCCGAGCGCAGCTGGCGAAGGTGGGTCTGGTGGCTGCTGGGGTGCTGGCTCACCAGTGACATGGAGAGGCCGTGGTGGCCTTACCTCAACTCGCTGCCCTGTGTCTCCCAGGCAGAAGATGGTCACGCTGTGGCTAAGAAGCAGTTGGAGAAGGAGACGCTGATGCGCGTGGACCTGGAGAACCGCTGCCAGAGCCTGCAGGAGGAGCTGGGTTTCAGCAAGAGTGTGTTTGAGGAGGTGAGCGTGCGGCCGATGGACACTGTCCCGGTCCCCGGGGACCCACTTTCACAGGGACCCAGCCACTTCCTCGCATCAGCAGCCTGGGGCTTACACTTCATGTTTGCCCCTGTCCCCCTGTGGCCTCTTACCCAGTCTCTCTTTGTTCCTCTTTGTTTTTACATTTAGTCATTTCTTCTGGGGAGGGAGGAGAGCCCGCGGTAGACAGGCACCTTCGAGTGTTGAGCCATCTTGCCAGCCCCGTGGCTTGATTGGATTGACACTGGTCACTTCCAGGCCAACTGGGTCATTGCGCATCTCATATCAAAAACTCCTAACTTAACCAGGCATGGTGGCTCAATCTTTGATACCCACACAGGGACGAGCACAGGGCGTGAGAATATTTGAGTCTGAGGCAGAGGCAGATCTCTTCAGGTCTGCAGGTCTTAGAGAGCGAGTTCCAGGACAGCCAGCGCTACACAGAAAAACTGAGTCTCAAAAAACAAACAAACTCTTAAGTTGGGTCGGCAAGATGTCTCAGTGGGTGAAGGCACAATGCCCTCAAGACTCACAACCTGACTTGTACCCCCTGAAAACCATGGTAGGAGAAGACAGACTCCCACAAATTGTTCTCTGATATCCACAGCCCTGTTGTGGCACACATGGTATCATCCCCCACCAATCTACACATAAAATAAATATGTGGATTTATTTTGGGGGGGCAGTTTTCAGGACAGGGTTTCTCTGTGTAGTCTTGGCTGTCCCAGACTCACTGTGTAGACCATGCTGGCTCACAGAGATCCACCTGCCTCTGCCTCCCGAGTGCTGGGATTAAAGGCGTGTGCCACCATGCCCGGCTGAAAGGACTTTTCCTTTTTTTTTTTTTTTAACTTATTTATTATGTATACAGTGTTCTGCCTCCATGTACAGCTGCCCACCAGAAGAGGGCACCAGATCTCATTATAGATGGTTGAGCCACCATGTGGTTTCTGGGAATTGAACTCAGGACCTCTGGAAGAGCAGCCAGTGCTCTTAACCTCTGAGCCATCTCTCCAGCCCTGAAAGAACTTTTGTTAACTTAGCCTGTCCACTCAAGGTCACCATCCCAGGTCTGGGGACCAGGATGTGGTCCCAGCTTTTTGGGGGCCTCTATGCGGCCCACCTTAGGGTCTCCCCTCTAACATCGAGGCCTCTAGTACCTTGGGGTGGTGGGAGTGACTACGCCTAGATACAGGTCTACCACACCGGGTCCCAGAGACCTCAGCTATCACAGAGCCCTTTGTGTTATCACAGCACGGGTGTCCTGCGGTGAGGCTGGTCCAGGCCCCTGCCTGTGGTCACTGCTGAGGCGCTTCAACAGGAGGGCTATGCAGCTGTGCAGCCACAAGCAGCTCTAGCCAGGACCAGAGAAAGGGACAGCTGAACCAGGAGGCCATGAGAGCATCAGTGTAGAGCCCTATGAGGGAAGCCCTGAGGCACTGACCTCAGCAAGGAATCCACAAAGGGATTTCTGAGCCTGTGGGAGAACTGCATTCTGGGAAAGGACCTGTTTGAGAACACAAACCCATGAGGGAGTCAGAACCCATGTGGGGCGCTGGAGAGGGGCCTGGGAGAAGGTCCACCGCAGACCACGGTCCTGTGGAGGGAGCCTTGAGGCAGGTTCAGCCTGCAGAGGGGCCTGAGAGGGACCGTCCGGAGGCAGCTGGCCCTTTGAAGAAGGTAGTGGCGAGACCTAAGAGGGAGTCTCGCATGAAGCGACGCCTGAGGGATCTTGGAAAGACCACTGTGGAGGCACCCTTAGAAAGAGCCGTGGGGGCTCCTGACCACTTTAGGGTCCCCGCAAGGGAGCAGGTGAGGGGGTGCAGCCAGGAGCTTCCTCCCAAGCAGCTATGCTGGACCGCAGAAAGGCGTGTGCTCTGTCCTGACAAGCCTATGGCAGGCCACTACACAGAAAAACTAAGACCCAGCAGGGGATCCCACCTTCCCACACTCACCGCATCACTGTGGAGGCCGCTGTCCTTCCTCCTTCCCCACAGTGTCCCTCTGCTGCCACCTGGATGTGGGGCTCCCGACAGTACTGTGTGCTCCTCAGTGTTAGAAGCCTTTTGTTGTACCTCGCTGTGCAGGACCTACTAGTCTGAAACCCACCATGTAGATCAGGCTGGCCTGGAACTCTTAAGACCTGGGGAAGAACAGCTTTCTTGGTTTTTTTTGTTTTTTGTTTTTGTTTTGTTGTTGTTGACAGGGTGTCTCTGTGTAGCTCTGGCTGTCTTGGACTCAAACTCACAGAGATCTACCTGCCTCTGCCTCCTGAGTGCTGAGATTACAGGCGTGAGCCACCACCACCCATCTCTTTAAAAGTTTTTCATTTTTATTTATTTATTTATTTTTTATGTATATTGGTGTTTTGCCTGAATACGTGAAGGTGTCAGATTCCCTGAAACAGGAGTTGCCATTGTGAGCTGTGTGTGGCTGCTGGGGATTGAACCGGGGTCCTCTTGGAAGAGTAGCCAGTGTTCTTAAAGGCTGAGCCATCTCTCCAGCCTCCTTTAAAAGCTTTTTTTTTTCCCCTCTCGAGACAGGGTTTTTCTATGTATCCTTGGCTGTCCTAGACTGACTTTGTAGACCAGACTGGCCTCGAACTCACAGTTATCTGCCTGCCTCTGCCTCCTGAGTGCTGGGATTAAAGGCGTGCATCACCATGTCTAGCTTAAAGGTTTTTTTTAACACAGCGTCTGGCTGTGAGCCCAGGCTGGCCTTGAGGTTACACCGCCTCTGCCTCCCAAGTGATGGACAGGGTTGCCTTTCCTGACTGGTTCTCTCAGCACACAGCTCCCTCCATGCACTGCATTGTGTCAGAGCCTTGCTCCTGATCATGGCTCCGTAATACTCCAGTGTGTGTATGACCCAGGCTGGGGTCCATCATGGCGGGAGTGTCCACAAATCGATCACTGGTGAACAAGTAGCCTGGAGATGTAGCCTGGCACAGCTGGGTCATTGGCTTGTCTCCTCCAGGAGGTGCGTGAGACCCGGCGGAGGCACGAGCGCCACTTGGTGGAGGTGGACAGCAGCCGTCAGCAGGAATACGACTTCAAGATGGCACAGGCCCTGGAGGACCTGCGCAGCCAGCACGATGAGCAAGTGCGGCTGTACCGCCTGGAGCTGGAGCAGACCTACCAGGCCAAGGTGAAGCCTCAGGGAAGGTGAGGAGATGGGCGGGCGGCCACTTCCCTGCCGCTGCCCCCGGTGCTCACACTCCTCGACTCCCCTTAGCTGGAGCACGCCAAGCTGAGCTCAGACCAGAACGACAAGGCAGCCAGTGCAGCCCGGGAGGAGCTCAAGGAGGCCCGCATGCGCGTGGAGTCGCTCAGCTACCAGCTCTCAGGCCTCCAAAAGCAGGTGACGGGAGCCAGCCCTGTCCCCAAAGGGCCTCTGTCACTCCAGCCTTCCTTGGTTCCTCACATCTGAGGCTAGGAGGCCACACTGTGACCTGGCCATGCCTCCCGCAGGCCAGCGCTGCAGAGGACCGCATCCGGGAGCTGGAGGAAGCCCTAGCTGCGGAGCGAGACAAGTTCCGCAAGATGCTGGACGCCAAGGAGCAAGAGATGACTGAGGTGCGCGACGCCATGCACCAGCAGCTGGCTGAATACCAGGAGCTGCTTGATGTCAAGCTGGCCCTGGACATGGAGATCAGCGCCTACCGCAAGCTGCTGGAAGGCGAGGAAGAGAGGTGGGCGGGGCCCGGAGGGGAGGGGCCTGGAGCGGGTGGGTGGAGCCAGGGAGTGGGCGGGGCCAGAAGGGCTGGGCGGGGCTTCAAAGGGCTCAGAAAAACCAGGCAGGCTTGGTGGCACATGCCTGTAATCCCAGCACTGGGGAGGCAGAGGCAGGTCTCTTGAATTTGGGGCAGCCAAACTCAGCCAAACTACAGAGTCCAAAACAGTCAAGGCTTCTTGGGGGGGGGAAAAGCTCAGAAAGTTTGAGTAGTGGCCGGGATTCTGGCGCCTTGGCTGGCTCCATGGCCACCCTCACACCTCCCTTCCGGCAGGCTTAAGCTGTCCCCCAGCTCGTCATCCCGGGTTACTATCTCTCGGGCCACTTCGAGCAGTAGCGGCGGCGGCGGGCTTGGCATGTCTGTGGGGCGAGGCCGGGGCAAGCGCCGTCGGCTGGAGACCGAGGACACCCCGAGCTTGCGCAGCAGCGTCTCCCGCCTGGCCCAGCAGGCTGTGGCCACCAGCGTCGTGAGCATTGACGAGGTGGACCTGGAGGGCAGGTTCGTGAGGCTCAAGAACTCCTCGGACAAGGTGAGCGCGGGGCCGGGTGACGGGCCAGTGCTCCCGTCCTGGTGCCGAGGGCTAAGAGCTTGTCTGGGCTTCAGGACCAGTCTTTGGGGAATTGGAAGATCAAGAGACAGATCCTGGACGGCGAGGACATCGCCTACAAGTTCACGCCCAAGTATGTCCTGCGGGCCGGCCAAACGGTCACGGTAAGTGCCAGGGAGTGTGTGATGGGGAGGCTCCCAACACTCTGCTCCCACGGTGGGAGGTACTGTGTGGGGTGAGCATGTTCTGAGACCAACCCAGTGGCCGCTGAGCTATGTGTGCGGTTGCCGCACCCCTCAGGGTACCCCATGTCTGAGGTCTGGCATTTCACAGTTTTGAGTGGGGGTGTCAGATCCCTGAGGCGCTTGAATTCCAGCATGGCTCTCCAGCAGAGTGCTAAGGGACCACCGTGAACCTGTCTCTTCCTCTACATCCGGGGGTGGTCCTGCTTCGACGAGCTCATTGAAGGGCCTCGTGGTGGGCAGCCATTGCCTGGCCCAGGCCCTGAGCTGTCTGACAGGGGCCATCTTTTGTCCTCAGGTGTGGGCAGCTGGCGCAGGGGTTGCCCACAGCCCCCCATCAACCCTTGTGTGGAAGAGCCAGAGCAGCTGGGGCTCCGGGGAGAGCTTCCGCACTGTCCTGGTCAATGCAGATGGAGAGGTAGGTGCACGCCACAGGCAACTGGGTCCTGGACCCTGGGGGTGGCCTCAGGTGCGGTGCAGCCACCAGCATTGGGGTGTCAAGTAGACTGGTGACCTTTGTTGTGTAGGAGATGGCCGTGCAGGCCGTGAAGCAGTCATCCATTCAAGGGACGGAGAACGGGGAGGAGGAGGAGGAAGAGGCGGAATTTGGCGAGGAGGACCTTTTCCACCAGCAGGTAGAGCATGCGCTGTCTCACGTAGTGGGGCTTCGGGAACCAGTTTCGCAGTCCTGCCTCAGGTGACCATACCCACTCGCTGCGTCGGTTCTGTGGCACCACAGACCTCAGTACTACACTTCCTGACCCTTCAGCCAGGACACCCTCTCCCGTCGATCCTTGTGTGGGAAGACAGACTCATCCCTCAGTCTGGGCTGGGGCTGAACAGAAGGCTGTGGGGCCTTTGTACCTGTTGGGAGCAGTCTGCCTAACTCCATGCTCCCTCGTTCCTTGCAGGGGGACCCGAGGACCACCTCAAGGGGCTGCCGGCTGATGTGAAACCTGCCCACACTCACCATGGCCCCCAGATCTATTTTTTTATGGTCCGCTCTCACTAGGCCTTGGTACCTCCCTGATGACTATTCAGCGACCGTGAGAGTGTGGGTGGGCTCTGCTGGGTTTCCTGGAGATGGGTGTCCTCCACCCACAGGCCTCACCCGCCCCACTGCCCCCATGCTGATATTGGTAGTAGAGGTCTAGGCCAGAACCCTGTGGGCTGAGGGATTTGGGCCTAGATCTGGAAGGGACGGGAGCGTGGCTGCTGCCTCGGGGTGAACGCTAGCATTAAGCTGCGGTGATGTAATCGTTGGGTTTTCTTTGAAGCTTTTAAAATCAAATCAAGTTCAGAATCTAGGTTTGAAGTAAATCAGGTGAAATTCAGAAAGAGGGCAGTGGGGAATCACTAGCTGTCAGGACTCGGTGGCTCAGACACAGGTGAGACCCTCCACTCCTTGGGCTACGGGCACAGAGGGAGCATCTGAGCCCCCTGAGGCACCAGCTTTGTGCCCTGAGCCTGAAGGGTCTGTGATAGCCCCCAGCCTCAAGGTAGCCAGGGACTTTTCTGGGTCCAGATTCTAGAATGTTCTAGTTCCTTCTAAAGCTGAGGACCAAGAAGGAGGAAGCTCTCACATGGGATGACTCCTCCCATCCTAAGATTGTCAGTCTACCCTCAGGAGCAATGGCTGTGGGTTCCCAGCCAGTGACTACTCACGGGTATGTGGCCAGGCCAGCTCTGTTTGTGGCCCTGGGTGTATACACACTGCGTTGCCCCACTGTACCCCACCCTGATGGCTTGGCCTGGACGATTCCTTCGCAAGTTCCAGGTGCCGGCCAGCTCTCACCTGACACCTTCACTTCCCCTGCCACAGACACAGTATTTTTTTAACGAATATTTATTTTTTTACATCAGTAACACCGCTCACTGGGACTCCGCTGGCGGGGGGGGTGGCAGGTTCAGGCCCGGAGCTGCCACGAGTCGGGGGTTACCTGTGACAGCTTCCTTTACTGAGCCAAGGAGAGTGCTGTCTGCCTCCTGTCCCATCCGGTGGGAGGAGCAGCTCAGGCCCAGTTCCCCATAAGGCCACGGAATGCCACCACTGCCACCGACCCACCAGCCGCCTCCTGCTTCTAGATGCCTCCCTTTTCTTCAAGTGACAGGTGTTGGGTCCTGGACGCTCGTGCTGCTGCAGTTACCACACAGCCCATCTGCCCTGCCCACAGGGCACAGCCCTCCAGAGCACCAACACTGGAGCTGGCGTCCCTGTGTCTTTGTGGCCCTGGGCCAGGCGAGGTGGGCCAGGGAGTGGCACTGCGGTGGGGAGCAACCTGCGCTGTGTGCAACGCTCAGCTCTACAGGTTCTGTTCCTTTTCTAAGATGCATGCCAAATGTGTGTTCTGCCTTTTCTTTTCCTCCTATGTAATACACATTTTACGACTGGAAACTTTTGTACGCTCAAATAAACAGTTTGATTTTATTTTTTGTTTTTTCGAGACAGGGTCTCTCTGTGTCTGGTTGTCCCCAGACTCACTCAGTTTTGTTTGGTTGGGTTTTGGTTTTTTAAGACAGGGTTTCTGTGTGTAGCCTTGGCTGCCCTAGACTCGATCTGTAGACCAGGCTGGCCTCGAACTCACAGTGATCCACCTGCCTCTGCTGGGATTAAAGGGGCGTGCCAACTACGCCCGGCTCCCAGACTCACTCTGCTGACCAGGCTGACCTCAAACTCGGAGCGATCCGCCTGCTTCTGCCTTCCAACTGCCGGGATTAAAGACGTGCACCTCCACGTCCTGCTAACAACCTTGATTTTAATTGATCCTCTGTCCCCGACAGTACAGCGGGCGCGTGGACGTGTGCACGGGGCAGAATGTCCCTGGTTTATCCCTTGCCTGGGCGGCAGCATAGTTTGCGCATACGGGAAGTGCAGGGCCTTGTGGGAGTTGTGGTTCGAGTTTCCGTTTCCCTGGATACCACAAAGGACAGATTCCAAGTTCGACCTAGGGGCGGCACGGACAGCCTTGTGGGAGCCGTAGAATGGCGTTTCCCATAGCGCCACAGGCGATCACGTGGCATGGCGCGCACCGGCCTGTGGGAGATGTAGTTTGATTTGTTTCCATGGTGGCCCGGGCCGCAGCTTTCCGTCAGGCTGGTGGCGACGCGCGCAGCCTTGTGGGAGCCGACGCGGCCTCCGTTTCCCGTGGTTCTCCGGCTTCCGGTGCCTTCGGGTCCGCGCGCGCTGCCGCGGCCCGGGTGAGTGCGCAGCCATGGACAGCGGCTTCGGCTCGGATTTCGGCGGCGCGGGTGGCGGGAAGCTGGACCCGGGGGCCATTATGGAGCAGGTGAAAGTGCAGATCGCCGTGGCCAACGCGCAGGAGCTGCTGCAGGTGTGGGGCGCGCCGGGCTAGGTGGCGGGGTTCCCTGGGTGAGCCCCCGCTGAGGCCTCGCATGTGTCCACAGAGGATGACCGACAAGTGCTTCCGGAAGTGCATCGGGAAGCCGGGGGGCTCCTTGGATAACTCTGAGCAGGTGAGACTCCCCGGGGGGAACCCGAGGACAGTGAGGGCCGAGGGGTCACGAGCTGCTAGGACTAAGGGTTGTGCGTGCGCAGCCTGGTGAGTGTTGCGCGTGCGCGGGGTAGGGGGCGGGGTGGCAGCCTTAGTGAGTGGTCCCGGGTCTTGAGACCCTAACTCTGCCGGGCGTCCCTTCCACGCCCTGCAGAAATGCATCGCCATGTGCATGGACCGATACATGGACGCCTGGAATACCGTGTCCCGCGCCTACAACTCTCGGCTGCAGCGGGAACGAGCCAACATGTGACGGGATCTGGACCTCTGGACGCCGTGCCCACGGTCACGGTCGGAACTGTTTCCCCACCAGCAAGGGCCGCTCCTGTGCAGCGGCCCGAAGTCTGGCAGCATGGTGGCCTTTCCCCCTCCCCGGGCTGCTGTGCACAGCTCCGAGGAGCAGTTTGAGCTCGGGGATCTGGCGGACTCCACCTGAGCTGTGAGCTCATGAGGGCTGGCCAATAAATGGCTGCTGGGGCCGAAAAGGTGGCGTGTTATCTCACTGCCTGGGGTCCTTCCCCAGAGTTGTCCCCAGCCTCCCGGGGTCTCTTTCCCCTTGGTGTCAGTGGCCTGCTGGTTCTCAGAGAGAGAGCCCCCGGTGCTCGTCGACCCTGTTGGAGACCTACGATAAGCAACGTGGCTCTGTGTGGAGCGTCATCCTCAACTATGAACGAACCAAGTGTGGTTCCCAGAACGTGGGGGTGGAGGCAGGAGGATCAAATTTGTTACGGAGACCCTGTCCCACAAAAACAGGCACTGAGCCAGGCGTGGCAGTGCCAGCCTTTAATCCCAACACTCAGGAGGCAGAGGCAGGTGGATTTCTTAGTTCAAGGCCAGCCTGGTCTACAAAATTAGTCCAGGACAGCCAAGGCTACACAGAGAAACTCTGTCTCGAAAAAACAAACAAAAATAGGCACTGAACCAGAGCTTCCAGAAGAGACTCCATTTATTGGAACAACATACACAGTCAGTCACGGCTTGGTCCCATTGGACCCCCAAGCTTCCCGTCACCCACTCCCGTCCCTGGGTTGGGTAGCCAGCAGCTGTGTTTGTAGTCCAGGCCTGGGTCCCTGGCCACACAGCGGTCATTCCTGGATGTTCTGGCCTATCCATCCAAGCACAGCAGACACACGAGTGTAGACACCCGGGAAGTGGGGCCTGCCACAGCCGTAGCCCCAGCTGGTGACCCCAGTTAGCACCCACTGGCCAGATGGCTCCCTGCAGGCCAGGGGTCCCCCTGCGTCGCCCTGAAGGAGAGAGTTGCTGTCAGGCCGGCAGTGCTTGGGACAGGGCATGGCTTCTCTCCCGTGTCTCCTGCCAGGTCCTTGTCCCCAGGCCCAGTGTAGTCACGTGTGTGTGCGGTGCTGTGCATGGGAAGGCCAGCGTAGTGTGTGGGGTGGCTTTCTACGCCACTCCCTTTACACTGGGTCTCTCTGTGAGTGAACCCAGAGGTAGGTGGTAGGCAAGTCCTAGCCTTCCTGTCTACCCGCCGCACAGAATGGGGTTACACGTGCACACAGCCTGTGACCATGGGGGTGGGGGGGTCTCAGCTCAAGGCCTCACGTTTATGCAGTGAGTGACCTCCCTGTACCTGGGGGTTATCCCCAGCTGGCCTCAAACTCAGCAGTCCTGCCTGGACCCCCCAGTAGGATGTGCGGCTGGGAAACTAATCTAAGCTAGCAGTTGTCACGAGTGATGTCCCCGGAGTCAGAGGTAGGCTTGGGGAGACTGGCAGGCTCAGTCGGGAGGTGCTTGTTGCACAAGCGTGAGGCCCCGAGTTAAACCCCAGAACCCAGGTGAAAAGCCAGGTGTGCCGCCAGCACTCAGGAAACAACAGGAGGATTCCTGGGACTCTCTGCCTCAAAAGACTGGTGACGCAGGACCTCGGGGCAGCCTGGGCTACCGAGGGAACCCCGGTCTCCGCCCCACTCACCGAGCAGCTGTCCACGCCACCCTGCGGGAAGCCCGCGCAAAGCATGCGGCTGCTGATCTGCACAGGGTAGAAGCGGCGACACGCCTGCTCGCTGAGAACGCGCACCGCTGCCTTCTGCAACTGCCGCGCCATGGAGCCTGCGGGGGGGTTCGGGGAGTGAGCGTGGGTGGGGAGTTCCCCCGGCGCTCCCCCACGTGCCCCTCGACACACAACGCGCCTACCTCCTTCTCGCAGCGAGCCCCAGCCGGTGATGACGCAGCGCGCGCCGTCGGGGGGCCGCGCGGGCCCCGGCAAACAGATGGGTCTCACCAGGCGGCTGCGGCGCACGGGCCCCGCCAGCTCCAGCAGGGCCACGTCGTAGTCCAGCGTGTAGATGTTGTAGAACGGGTGGCGGTAGATGCGCGCCACGCGCTCCAACTGGCCCTCGGCGCCACTCAGAAACGGGGTGCCCAGGAAAGCCGCCCACTGCATGGGGTCCCCATAGCTGCAGGGCGCGATGCGCGTGGGCAGTGTCACCGCCCTAAGCCTGCTCGAGACACCGTCCCAGTGGAAATGGGCGGTTCTGCCCCCTACCCAACTCAGGAGCACCCAGCCACGAAAGGAGTGTCCCTCTGAGGGACACCGCCAGCTGGCACCCAGAGCTGAAGATGGTCCCCACGGCTGCCCTACACACCCTCTGGGAGACCCGAGACCCTTCTTGATTCCTCTAGGTCACATACTGGAAATGAGCACACGCATACACACCCTGCAGTCCAACCAACCACAAGGCTGAGGGGCCAGCTGCAGCCATTCAGACACAGCATGGGACCAACCGTCTGTCCCTGTCACCTTTTGCCCAACGAGCACATGAGCACATGTTAGGGGTCCCTTAAGGAGCCCTCCATGTCCGTCACCCTGCCCTGGAGGGACGGTGCTTTCTGTTCCGCGGCGTTGAGGTGGGCTGGGAAGGGCAGTTGGAGCCCCGTGCCCGGGGTGGGACTCACATGTCGAAGCAGTGCGCTGCAGACAGAAGCCACCTCTCGGCCACCAGTACGGCCCCGCAGCGGTGCTCCTTGCGCCGCAGCCACAGGCTCACTTGCCAGGGCCATTCCCCACGCGAGGCCGCGCTGCCGCCCACGATCCGGGTCAGGGCCCCCGGGGGCGCCAGACCGCAGTCTGCAAGAGAGCAAGTGTGGTGGGTCTTTCTCCTACACACCCGGGGACTGGGGCCCCAACCCAGCAAGCACCCTGCAGCAGCTCTCCCTGCACCCACAGACTGGCCTCTCAATGGATCCAGCACAGGGCTGTCCCCAGAGTCCTGTGGGAGGGGCAGTCCTGTTCCCCAAGTTGGGTCCTCTTTCCCAGCCACTGGCTGGGACTGACACTGGGGTGTCCCTTCCTGGCCCAGCCTCAACCAACACAATAGGAGGCCAGGGAAAGGTTTTCCTCCGCCCCATCAGAGGAGCTGGGAGCACAGGAGAGCAACGTCCGAGTCCCCGTTTATGCAGCCTCCTTGCCACCCAGCGTGGCAGGGCCCCAGGAGCTGGAGTCCCACCTTGGGGACTCCCTGGGTCTCCTGCTGCAATGACCAGGGTCAAGGTCAGATTGAGCAGAAAGCAAGTCAGGCCAGGGGGAGGCCAGTGCTCAGTTGCTTGGCCTGGGACTTTCAGTGGGGAGTCACCCTAGCAATGCTGTTCCCCAATTCAAGAGATGGTAGAACCTCACCTTCACCAGGGCTTTGGGTAAAGGCCTTGCTGTGATCCCAACAGCCCACTGCCTTCGCAGGTGGCCCTGATCCCATCCGCTCTGTGGCACTGCCACCCAACACCGCCCTCCACGTGCCTTCAACTGGAGGAACATCTTGCCTGCCCAGTACTAAGAACCGAGATGTCACAGTGGCCTTAGGAGCAGCATGCCATCAGTAATGACAGAAAGGTCTAGCTAGGACCTTCGGGAACCAACCCTAGGCCAGCGTCCCCACAATGGGGAATCACGGCTGGGGTGCCTGGATGTGGGGGGGTCACTTGCAGGGGAATGGGAGGCAGAACAAACAGGACCCCCTCACCCGCTCTCCTGCTGAGAGCCTGTCTACCTGAGGGACACGAGGAAGGGGACACTACTCTGCTCATGCCACCCACAGACGCTCCAGGGGTGCCGAGGCCCGACCACAAGAGGCAGACACCAGACGTGTTGTCCCCACCTCCCCAGACTGTCTTCTTCCCCAGCTTTTGTAAAAAACGTGGGGGTGAGCCAGGCGTAGTGGTGCACGCCTTTAATCCCAGCACTTGTGAGGCAGAGGCAGGTGGATCCCTGTGAGTTCAAAGCCAGCCTGGTCTACAAAGCGAGTCCAGGACAGCCAGGGCTACACAGAGAAACCCTGTCTCAAAAAGCCAAAATATAAAAATAAAAAATAAACACTCCTGGATAACCTCCATCATCAGTCCCCTTGACCATGCCCCCAGCCCCTCCCGGGGGCGGGGCTCCACCCCTGATCCATGCCTTTATCCGTATTACTTGCTGATTGGAGTCAGTCTCACTAAATTGGTCACACTAGCCTTTCAAGCCCATCCTAGCCCAGGATGGCCCTGGGTTTGTGATGCTCCTGTCAAGTACCTGAGATGACAGGTATCTACCATCAGGCCCAGCCTGCAGCACTGGCTGTCCTGGAACTTGCTCTGTAGACCAGGCTGGCCTCGAACTCACAAAGTTCCACCTGTCTCTGCCTTCCCCCAGAGTGCCGGGATTCGTGTCCCACCACCCACCATGAGTGAGGAGTTGTAGAGATGCTCAGGACACAAGCTGGTGATGTAACCCTGCTGTGGCCCCCAGCTCTAGCGGCAGGGCAGGAATGCAGCAGCTTTGGCCGCAGCGATGCCCTCGGCTGGCAGCCCTTTCCCAGCAGAGTGCTGCCACACGTGAAAACAAAATCCCAGGCCCCAGCTGCAGGCAAGTCCACAGAGCTCCAGCGACCCGTGCCCTGGGGGTGTGGCTCAGCCGGTGAGCACCAGCGTAGCCCAGGCCCTAGGGTCTGCCCCCAATGCCAATAAAGCGAAAGGAGGCACAGAGAGGAACAGCCTGGCCTGCCGGCACAAGCTGCCATCTCAGGAGCGGGAGTTCCAAGGTCAGCCTCAGCGACTGGGCCGGTTCTAGGCTGGCATGGGCCATGACAAGCAAGAGTGAGCAGGGGGGGTGGGCTGGAGAGATGGCTCAGAGGTTAAGAGCACTGTCTGCTCTTGCAGAGGTCCTGAGTTCAATTCCCAGCACCACATGATGGCTCACAACCATCTATAGTGTGATCAGATGCATACTGTATACCTAATAAATAAAATTTAAAAAAAAAAAAAAAAAAGAGTGAGCAAGGGACAGGAGGTGGAGAGTGAGCACAGTTGTGCACAAGCCTCTGACCCCAGCTGGGAGGGACAGGAAGATGGCTGGGACTCGCCAACTGCCACCAAAGCCCAGGGTTTCTTGATACAGTGATGTGCCTGGGCTCAGAGGAGCATTTTGGAGTGTGACAAAGGATGGCATCGTGTCCTTGGTGGAGAGGGACACCTCCTCCAGCCTCTGCATGCACACACGAGTGCACACACAAATAAGTGAACAGAAGATGGCAGTGCACAGGCACACATGGGGTGTGTGTGTGTGTTTGTGTGTGTGTGTGTAGCGCCCTCTGCAGGCCGGGCAGGAGGCACAGGACCTTGAGGCTGACTCCAATTGTGGGACAGAATGTCTTCAACAATGCCATCAAGTCTAAGCCCAGCTGTGACAGGGACCCACCTGCATCACACCATGTGTCACCCTACCTGGCAGCTGGGCGTGTATGGCGGTGTCCGGGGCATTCACCGCTGGTGTCTGTCCCCTGGTGGTGCTACTCTTGGCAGGCAGCGTCGTGTTGAGTGGTCTAGTGGTCCCCCTGCTGGTGGCCCTGGGGGTAGCAGGTCTGCCGGTTGTGGCCTCTTGGACAACGGGGCCAGCAGCTGGGGTTTTGGGGGGCCGGCTAGGAATAAGCCGCGTGCTGGAAGTGCGGGGGTGAGGTGTGGAGCCGGGTCCTGAGGACATGGCCTTCAGGATCCAGTCCTTGAGGCGTGTGATACGTGCATAGACGCCCGGCTTCTTAGCTTGGGCACAGCCAATGCCCCAGCTCACGATACCAGCCAGGTAAAAGACACCAGGTGTCTCCTCGCATGCCAGGGGGCCACCAGAGTCACCCTGCAGGAGAAGGACACCAAAGGCCCTTTTCAGGAAACGTGTCTGAGGAACAGAAAGGGTCCGCCCCCATTGGACGTCAGACTTCACGTTCATGCTTGGCTGTGCGGCTTTGGATTTAGATCCTTGCCTTTTCTGAGCCTTCAACAAATCCGCCCCACCAGAGACAGGGTTTCTCTGAGAAGGGAACTCGCTCCGTAGCCCAGGCTGGCCTCAAACTCACAGAGATCCACCTGCCTCTGCCTCCCGAGTGCTGGGATTAAGGGCGTGCGCCACCACCACCACCCAGCCATCATCAATCTTTCTTATTTTTCCTTTTTCAGTACTGGGGATAGAAGCCAGAGGCTCATGCTTGCTAGGCAAGTGCTCACCACTGAGCCCGAGTGGGATCTTGGGGTGTCCCTGCGACACCCACCTGGCAGGAGTCAACCCTGCCCTCCAGGAAGCCGGCGCAGAGCATGCGGTCAGTGAGGGAGAAGTTGTACAGGTCACTGCACATCTTCTGTTCTATGATCCCCACGGACGCCTTCTGCAAGATGTCGGGCTTGGTGGCTGCCAGGAAAGAGAGCTCAGAATGCCACCTGGTGGCTGGTCATCCAGCAGGGCCAGCAGGTGCTACCTCTCTCTCTCTGGAGACAGCCAGCACAGCCCACAGGAAGTTTTGTTTTCTTCCAGACAGGGTCTCGCTCTGTAGCTCTGGGTGTCCTGGAACTCATAGAGATCCTCCTGCCTCTGCCTCCCGAGTGCTGACTGGAAGGTGTGCTCCGCACCCTGCTATCACAGGAATTTTTTTTTCTTTCTTTCTTTCTTTTTTTCTTTTTTTTCGAGACAGGGTAGCCTTGTGTAGCCTTGGCTGTCCTGGACTCACTTTGTAGACCAGGCTGGCCTTGAACTCACAGCAATCCACCTGCCTCTGCCTCCTGAGTGCTGGGATTATAGGCATGCGCCACCACGCCCAGCTCACAGGAATTTTCACTTCTCATTGTGGGGCTGGGGTGGAACCTAGGCAAGCGCTCAATACACCCCAACTCTTGTATGTACAGGCCTTAAACTGACACTCCCCCTGGCTCTACCTCCTTGAGTGCTGGGAAGACAGGTGGAGGCCACCTTTTCCATTTTGACAAACTTTTTGTTTTGTTTTTCAAGACAGGGTTTCTCTGTGTAGCCTTGGCTGTCCAGGACTCACTTTGTAGACCAGGCTGGCCTCGAACTCACAGCAAACCGCCTGCCTCTGCCTCCCGAGGGCTGGGATTAAAGGTGTGCGCCCCCACGCCTCCTGACTCATTTTGACAAACTTTTCCACAAAGGGCTAGAGCAGGGGCTCTCAACCTGTGGGTCGTGACCCCCTTAGGCAGCAGATCAAATATCCTGTATATAATTTATTTATCTGATTATTCATGACAGTAGCAAATGGGACAGCTGAGAGCCTCTGGGCTAGACCATAAACATTTCCAGCTTTTTAGAATAGATAATCTATTTGGCCATATTGGAAGAATAAATGATGGATGTGTAGGGGGTCACACGGCAATAAATCGTTATTTATACCCAGTCAAGGGGTGCATGTGGCTCAGGTCTGTGGGACTAAAGGCCAGTGGCTCGATCAGCACAGACTTTTTTGCAGCCATGGACACCTGGTCAATGAATGAATGTGTGGATCTTGTGCCAATAAAACTTTATTTATCGCCGGGCGTAGTGGCGCACGCCTTTAATCCCAGCACTCAGGAGGCAGAGGGCAGTGGATCTCTGTGAGTTCGAGGCCAGCCTGGTCTACAAAGTGAGTCCAGGACAGCCAGGGCTACACAGAGAAACCCTGTCTCAAAAAACCAAAACCAAAACCAAAAAAACTTTATTTATACACACAAATGAGGGGCCATATATACCCTCTAGGAGACATTGAGCGGTTCTTAGGTTGTGGGGTCAGCACAGAGGAATGGTTTAGGGCCCAGGAGAGTACAGCCATCACCCCCTCCGGGACGTGCTCACCATTTCCCTCCTGCGTGTTGCCCCAGCCTGAAATCATGCACTTCCGGCCCACAGGGAACTTATGGATGGCCAGGGGGAGACAGACGGGCTGGATGTACTTGTTGAAGACCAACGGCCGCGCCAGCTCCAGCAAGGCGACGTCAAAGTCCAGGATGCCCGGGTTGTAGCGGGGGTGCAGGGCCACCCTTCGAAGCCCCAGCTTCACGGGGCTCCCGCCGACCCCCAGCAGGGATGCGGTGCCCAGGTGCGCCTGCACCTGCTCGGCCTTGGTGCTGCGGAGACAGGACCTCAGGCATGCCCACCCCGCCCCCTACCAGCCCACACCCGCACCCCAGGGGGAGTGCCAGGCTGCAGTCTCCCCAGGAAGAGGCCCCCTGCAGGAGAGTGCGTGCACCCTCCAGGCTTTGCTGTTGTCACTCTGACCAAGACCCTCGCCACTTTGTGACAGTCCAGGTCCCCGCCCAGCTGGGGAGCCCAGAGTGGGAAGGGTGAGGGTCTGTGCACCCCCCAAGTGCTTCCTGCTGTTTGTCTTGCTCGGGTTGGTTTGGCTGTTTTTTGTTTTTGTTTTTTTCCCCGAGACCGGGTTTCTCTGTGTAGCCTTGGCTGTCCTGGACTCACTTTGTAGACCAGGCTGGCCACGAACTCACAGAGATCCGACTGCCTCTGCCTCCCGAGTGCTGGGATTAAAGGCGTGCACCACCACGCCCTCCTTGGCTGTTGGTTTTGAGACGAGCTGATGGGACTGCAGCAGCACACCAGCTAGCTGGAATGTGCTGAACGCGGTGAGAATCTGCCACGGGGGTTCTTGGGGGGCCTTACTGGTTGAAACAGTGGGCGGCCGACAGCAGCCAGCGGTCACCCACCACGGTGGCTCCACAGAAGTGTCTGGATCCTTCCTTCAGGCTGGCCTGCCAGGGCACCTCCCCAGACACGGCGCTGAGCCCACCCACAATCCGAGTGGGCTTGTCCATTGCCGGCCTGGCCCCACACTCTGCCAGGGGAGAGGAGAGAGAAGAATGGGGGTGTCCTCATGTACGAGGGTTCCCCCATTCTGGGCTTTGAGTAACTGGCACACAGAGCAACTAGGGCGTCACAACAGAGGTGACAGGGCTAGAGGTATAAGAGGGAACTTAAACCGGTCAGTGCTGGTGGCGCACGCCTTTAATCCCAGCACTCGGGAGGCAGAGGCAGGTGGATCACTGTGAGTTCGAGGCCAGCCTGGTCTACAAAGCGAGTCCAGGACAGCCAAGGCTATACAGAGAGACCTTGTCTCAAAAATCCAAAAAAAAAAAAAAACAAAAAAAAACAAAAAAAAAAGAAAGAAAGAAAGAAACAAAACCAAAAGAAAGAAAGAAGATGAAGAAGAAATCTGAATTGGATATAATTGCAACCCCCCGATCAGACTCACAGGACCCACAAAGTCACATAGTGGCACATGCCTGTCATCCCAGCACTCATGAGGCAGGAGGGTTGTTCTGAGTTTGAGGTCAGTCTGGGGTACAAAAGATGCTGTCTGAGAGGGGAGGGAAGGAGAGGAGGAGAGGAAGGAAACAGGAAACAGGGTTGGCTGAGGGCCACAAGCAAACCCAGGGAGAAAATCCTGGCCATGGAGTAAGCAGTTTGGGCAGGGTGTTGCCCGGCCCTCACCTCTCCTACACTGGGCCCAGGGTTCCCTCCTCCAGCACCACAAAATAGGCAAAAACCCAAGGGATGCATGGCTCATGAAACACACAGGGATGCAGGAACAGAGCCGATGCCCAGCAGGGGCAGGACCACGCTGGTCACCCTAGGGATGAAGTCTCAGTTGTCAACCCCCCTAGTGAGAGTTTCATGGCACATCTCAACAGGCAGTCACCAGGTTCTCGCCAAGGGTCAAGACAGATACCAATAACAAACTGCCTATCTGCTCTCAAGTGCTTTCCTGGCCGACACCAGCACGACACCAGTAATCAATCAATATCTCATTGAGGAGTCAAGGTGGACATTGAATCAAGCACCAGACCTCCGCTGATGGACACCAGCCAGGGTACGGGCACTAGCCATCATACCCAGTAAGCTAAAGTTTAACTCCCTGGAACCTCTACACGCATTTGACCCCTATCCCTCCCTGCCACACACACACACACAATAAATAAAAAAGAATCAGTGGGTTATGGTGGCCCACGCCTGTAATCCCAGCACATGGGAGGCGGAGGCAGAAGGATCGAGACGAGCCTGGACTACAGAGTGAGTCCAGGACAGCCAAGATAACACAGAGAAACCCTGTCTGGAAAAGCCAAGCCAAACAAACAAACAAACAAACAAACAAACAAAACCCTGAAATCAGTAATCAGCTGCTAATCTCCCACAGTGTTCAAGCAGACATCAATAGTTAATCACATAGTTAACAGGACTGCCAGGGATACACGGAGAGACCCTACTCAACATCCCCGTCCCCCAAACGTATAGTCAATCACTAATTTCTCGAGGCCTCCCGTGACAGACATTAAGAATCGATTACTAACACCGCACTGAGCGCTTCAAGATTGGCAGGGAATGTTTCATGGCAGACATCAGTAGTCAATTGCTGAGCTCCTTCTGACGCCCCCAGGAAGCAGGGAGACAGATGAGGAGAATCAGTTAGCCATCTCTTCTTTCCCAATGAGTGCTTTCCAACAGACATCACTAAGCGTCCGCCTGGGAGGGGACGCCCGCCGGTACCTTGTGGCTTGGCCGCGGTGCTGGCGCGCGGCGGTGCGGTGCTGGGGTGCGCGGTGTCGGGCCCCGGGCTCTCGGGGCTGGTAAACCAGGGAGTGCTGGGGGTGACGGGCGCGGGCGCCACGGTGGGGGCCGCGGGCACGTCGGCCGCGCTCGTCACCTCCAGGATCCAGTCCCGCAGCCTGGTGACTCGGGTGTAGACGCCTGGGCGCCGTGCTTCTGCACAGCCGATCCCCCAGCTCACGATACCAGCCAGGAAGAATCTCCCGGAGGGCTCCTCGCAGACCAGGGGTCCCCCCGAGTCACCCTGGAAAATAAAGGCACACGATCACGGACCGGGCCACTGGCCTCACAGACAGAGCTGTGGACGGCGACGACCGGCGGACACGAGGTCTGTGGTCCTGCAGGGCCGACCCAGGTAGCGCAGTCGCTGGTCCCCACGGAGAGCGAGGACAGCGCACGCGTGGTCACCACCATTGGTGCCTTGGCTGTCCTGGACTCATTTAGTAGACCAGGCTGGCCTCGAACTCATAGTGATCCGCCTGCCTCTGCCTCCCAGTGCTGGGATTAAAGGCGTGCACCACCACGCCCGGCGTTTTTATTTTTATTTTATTATTATTATTTTTTTTTTTACAGCCTTCTATTGTCATAAACTACAGCCAACAACAACAGCTCAGTAGGGATTGTTTTGTTTTCTGGCCTAATAGAGCCCATGCTGGGCTCAAACTCTTTATGTAGCTCATGGTGACCCTGAGCTCCTGGTCCTGCTGCCCCCCCCCCCCCCGCCCGCCGCCCTCCCCCGCCTCCTGAGTGCTGGGTTGCTCCCTGTAGCGTGTTCTCGGGAGTGGGGGGGGGGGGGACAGTGAGGGGGCAGGGACAGCTCACCTGGCAGGAGTCCACCTTGCCGTCCAGGTAGCCAGCACACACCATCCTGTCAGTGAGCGAGTGGCCATACAGGCTGGCGCACAGGCGCTGGTCCAGTAGCTCCACTGTAGCTTTCTGAAGGACTTCCGGCTTCACCACTGCCCAGAGGGCGACAGAGAAAAGCAGAGTGAGAGCGCGGGACCCCCAGCAGCCACTCTGAGACTGAAGACCATTTTCTCTTCTGGTTCCCAAATTGCAGGGGCCCCCTGCCCCTCACCCCAGTATCCACGGTCACAAAGTCAAACTTTGGCTTTGTTGTTTGTTTGCTTTTTGAGACAAAGTCTTTTGTAGCCCAGGATAACCTTAAACTTCTGATCCTCCTGATTCCACATCTTCCCTCCCCACCCCACCCCCCCTTTTTTTTTCGAGACAGGGTCTCTCTGTGTAGCTCTGGCTGTCCTGGACTCACTTTGTAAATCAGGCTGGCCTCGAACTCACAGAGATTCTCCAGCCTATGCCTCCTGAGTGCTGGGATTAAAGGCGTGCGCCACCACACCCGACCCTGACTCCACATCTTAAATTTAGGGATGACAGAGCCGGGCGTGGTGGCGCACGCCTTTAGTCCCAGCACTCGGGAGGCAGAGGCAGGCGGATCACTGTGAGTTCGAGGCCAGCCTGGTCTACAAAGTGAGTCCAGGACGGCCAAGGCTACACAGAGAAACCCTGTCTCGAAAAACCAAAAAAAAAAAAAAAAAAAAAAAAAAAAAAAAAAAAAATTTAGGGATGACAGTTGTGTGCCACAGCCTTTAGCTTTACAGAAAAAAAATTTTTTTTTCTTTAAGGGACCTGTGAGCCGGGCGTGGTGGCGCACACCTTTAATCCCAGCACTCGTGAGACAGAGGCAGGTGGATCGCTGTGAGTTCGAGGCCAGCCTAGTCTACAAAGTGAGTCCAGGATGGCCAAGGCTACACAGAGAAACCCTGTCTCGAAAAACAACAACAACAACAACAACAACAACAACAACAAAAAAGGGACCTGTGGAACCCACAGGCTCCCTAATGTTAGGAAACACCTTAGTCGTGACCACGCCCCAGCCCCTCACTGGGGGGATTCTAGGCGGGGCTCCACCCTGACCACGCCCCCAGGCCTACTTTTAGTTTTGGGGACAAGGTCTCGCTAAGGTCTTTGGGACTGATCCCCTGCCTCAGCCACCGTAGCCCCGGTCACAAGCCTGGACTTTGGGGCTCGAAGGTGTCCGGAGTTGGAGGCTGCGCGGCGGGCGGGCTTACGGAAGTCCTCCTTCAGGTAGCCCCAGCCGGAGATCAGGCACTTCTTGCGCGGCGGGAAGACGTGCGTGGCCGCGGGGAGGCAGGCGGGCTGCACGTAGCGGCCGAAGCGCAGCGGGCGCGCCAGCTCCAGCACCGCCACGTCGAAGTCCGCCGTGTCCGCATCGTAGGCAGGATGCTTGGAGATGCGGAGCACGCGTGCGCGCACGGCGCTGGCCTCCGAGCCGCTCAGGTGCACGCTGCCCGCCTGGGCGGCCCACTGCGCGGGGTCCTGGAATCTGCGGGACCCCCCCCCCGGGGGTGCGGCTTAAAGGGGCGCTCCGTGGAGTCGGCAGCGTCTGAAACTGTGACTGAGGACATTCAAGGGCCCGCAAGAGGCCTCAGTGGACACAGGCACTTGTGGACAAGCCTGTGGGCCTGAGTTCGATTCCTGGGACACATATGTTGGAAGGCCAGACTCAACCATGGCCAGTTGTCCTCTGACACACACAGACCCCTCCCCCAACACACACACAAGGGCACTTGGCGCTCACACACAGACACTAAATGAATAAATAAATGAAAAACTGGGCAGCTTTGTGCACACCCTCCGCACCAGTACGTGGGAGGCAGAGGCAGGCAGATCCCTGGGAGTTCAAGGATAGCCTGGTCTATGTACCTAGGGAGTTTCAGGACAGCCAGATAGTGAGATCCTGTCTGAAAATTAAATAAATAATAAATAAAATGAAGGCAGAGTGGAGTGTGGGGATGGACACCTGTAAGCATCAGGAAGCTGAGGCAGGTGGATTATGAGTTCCTGGGAAGCCTGGGAAACCTCCTGAGGGTCTGCCTTAAGAATAATTAATTAGGCGGGTGGTGGTGGCGCATGCCTTTAATCCCAGCACTCGGGAGGCAGAGGCAGGCGGATCGCTGTGAGTTCGAGGCCAGCCTGGTCTACAAAGTGAGTCTAGGACAGCCAAGGCTACACAGAGAAACCCTGTCTCGAAAAACCAAAAAAAAAAAAAAAAAAAAAAAAAAAAAAAAAGAGCGAGAATAATTAATTAATACCAGGGTGAGATCTGGTGCCCTCTTCTGGCCTGCGGATATACATGCATATACAATATCGTATACATAAATAAAGCATGAGTTGCTCTCAGTGCTGGGCGGTGGTGGCTCACTCCTTTAATCCCAGCACTTGGAAGGCAGAGTCGTGGATTGCTGTGAGTTCAAGGCCATCCTGGTCTACAAAGCAAGTCCAAGACAGCCAAGGCTACACAGAGAGACCCTGTCTTGAAAAAAAAAAACCCAACAACCCCCCCCCAAAATAAAGATTTATTTAGTTATTATTATGTATACAGAGCTCTGCCTACATGTACACCTGCAGGCCAGAGGAGGGCATCAGATCACATTATAGATGGTTGTGAGCCACCATGTGGTTGCTGGGAATTGAACTCATGACCTTTGGAAGAGCAGTCAGTGCTCTTAACTGCTGAGCCATCTCTCCAGCCCCCAAAATAAATGAATAAATAAATAAATAGAAAAAGAAAAAGAAGAAAGAAAAGCTGGGCAGAGTGGCGCACGCCTTTAATGCCAGCACTCGGGAGGCAGAGGCAGGGAGCTCTTTGTGAGTTCGAGGCCAGCCAGGTCTACACGGAGAAACCTCGTCTTGAAAAACCAAAAACCGGGGCTGGAGAGATGGCTCAGTGGTTAAGAGCACTGCCTGCCCTTCCAAAGGACCCAGGTTCAATTCCCAGCACCCACATGGCAGCTCACAACTGTCTGTAACTCCCAAGATCTGACACTCTCATACTAAGGCACATAAAAATTAAAAATAAATAAAATATTAAAAAAAAAAAAAAGAAAAACCAAAAACCAACCCAAACCAACCAAACAGAAAAAGAATGATTAATTGATTAGTTTTTAAAAAAGAAAAGAGGGCCTGGAGAGATGGCTCAGTGGTTAAAAGCACTGGATGCTTTTGCTGAGGATGTGGGTTCGACACTCAGCACCCACACTGTAGCTCACAGCTGGGGGATCCGACGCCCCCTGCTGGCCTCCATAAGCTTCAGGCATGCACCTGGTGCGCCAACAGACATGCAAGCAAAACATTCATACGAGTAAAACTAAACCAAGAAAGAAAAAGGAAAGAGCGGCCTTTGACTGGGCGTGGTGGCGCACGCCTTTAATCCTCACATTTGGGAGGCAGAGGCAGGCGCATCTCTGAGTTCGAGGCCAACCTGGTCTACAAAGCGAGTCCAGGACAGCCAAGGCTACCCAGAGAAACCCTGTCTCAAAAACAAACAAACAGGGCTGGAGAGATGGCTCAGAGGTTAAGAGCACTGACTGCTCTTCCAAAGGTCCTGGAGTTCAATTCCCAGCAACCACATGATGGCTCACAACCATCTATAATGAAATCTCCTTCCCTCTTCCAGCATGCAGGTGTTAAATAAATAAATCTTTAAAAAACAAACAAACAAACAACAACACAAAGAATGGACTTTGGAGAAACGTGGAAGTGAAAAGGGGGGTCGAGGGGTGCAGGACTGGGCAGCCAAGCCCGGCGTGGGGTGGGAGGGATGAAGTTTGGACTCACTCATTGAAGCAGTGGGCAGCAGACACCAGCCACCTGGCCCCGATGATGGTGGCGCCACAGAAGTGTTCATGATTCTCACGAAGGCTGACCTGCCAGGGGAACTCCCCGGGAGCCGCCTCCACGCCACCCACAATCCTGCCGGCCGACCTCCAGGCAGGCTGCCAGCCACAGTCTGCAAAACACAAGGCCACCAGCCCACCAACCGGGACCCCAGAGGCAGTCTGTCAATCACTATCTGGCCCCAAGTTCAAGGCACACCACGCCCCCCCCCCCAACTTGCTATTTGGGGCTGCCCTGTCCTCTTGAAGTCCCATCCAGCCTCTGAGGTCAGACACCCAGGGTCACACACATCTAAGGCTCACACGAGATGCAGGAGCCTAAAGACCACGTGTGACCTGTCATTTATTTATTTATTTATTTATTTATTTTGGGTTTTTCGAGACAGGGTTTCTCTGTGTAGCCTTGGCCATCCTGGACTCACTTTGTAGACCAGGCTGGCCTCGAACTCACAGCGATCCGCCTGCCTCTGCCTCCCGAGTGCTGGGATTAAAGGCGTGCGCCACCACGCCTGGCTCTGTCATTTATTTTTATTTTATTCATTTCTTTCTTTTAACAGGCTCTCATTCCAGCCCAAGCTGGCCTGGAAATCATGATCCTCCTGCCTCAGCTCCTGAATGCTTGGATGATGCGCCTGCAGCACCAAGCCCTGTGGGGAGCTTTCTGGATTAGTAAGGACAGCTCCCGGAGGGCCCACCCACGGGTGGTGCCATCCCCTCCCTATAAAGGTGATCCTGGGCTGTAGTGAGCCTGGGAGAGAGTGAGCCCCTAACAAGGAGCGGTGAACTGATTTTTTTTTTTTTTTTTTTTTTTTTTGGTTTATTTTATTTTATTGAGACAGGGTTTCTCTGTGTAACAGCTCTGGCTGTCCTGGACTCACTTTGTAAACCAGGCTGGCCTTGAACTCACAGAGATCCGCCTGCCTCTGCCTCCCCGGGGAGGGGGGTGTGAACTGAAACACACCTGGCAAACATATCTCTAACCACACTATGTGGTAAAATGTCACAGCATCTTCTTCACTCCTCTCTCAGAGCTGAGCAGTCCTCGCTCCTGGCAGCACAGGGCTCCAGGCTCCCCACCCCTGTTTTAGTCTGAGGAGCATGCCCAGCAGGCATCCATGGCCTCTTGCCCTCCACCATCACACTCTCCTCTGCCCGCCCCACCCCCAGGTTGGGAGCCACGTTCGCTGGGCCCCCAGACAGCACTGGCACTGACCACACTGCGCCTCGTCAGACCCGTCGGCGCAGTCCACCTGGTCGTCACATTCCGGATTATCTTTGCTCACGCACTGACTGTTCTGACAGGAAAAGGAGTTCCCGGGGCAGCGGCCTGTGGATTGATCGAGAACCAAGCTGGGGGCCTTGAGCCTCTTTCTTGCAGAGGCTGTGTCCTGCAGGGGTCCACTCGAAACCCCCCGCAGTGTAAAAAGCCTTTCTAAGTTCTTTCCTTATCTCTGGGGACAGGGACAGGGCTAGATAACACAGACTCGTGCATGAGACGTGAGTGACTGGTGAGTAGGTGTGACAGGGTTTCTGTGTGTCGCCCTGGATGGTCTGAAACTCACTGTGTAGACCAAGCTGGCCTTGAACTCACAGAGATCCACCCACCCAGCTCTGCCTCTCATTTGCTAGGATGAAAGGCGTGCTGCCACCACATCTGGTCCCGGGGTTTGGCTCTTTCGATAGGATTCTGTCACCTTCTGTAATGGCAGATCTTAGTTGTCAACTTGGTGGGACCTAGAATCTACAAGGGACAGGCCTCCGCCCACCCATCTGAGAGGACTCTCTGCACTGGGTTAGCTGACCTAGGAAGACAGGCCCTGACAGTGGTGGCTGAAGAGAAAATAAGGCCCGAGAGCCACAGGGGTCACTTCTGCTTCTGACTGCAGACTTGGTGTGAACAGCTGTCACTCAACCTCCCCTCCATTAGGTCGCTTGTGTCTGGTGCTTTGTCACAATAACAGACAAGTAACCATAAAAAACAATAGTGGCCTGGGATGACAGTGCACACTTTTTTTTTTTCGAGACAAGGTCTCTCTGTGTAGCCTTGACTGTCCTGGAGTCACTTTGTAGACCAGGCTGGCCTCGAACTCACAGTGATCCACCTGCTTCTGCCTCCTGAGTGCTGGGATTACAGGTGTGCGCCACCACATCCGGCAGACAGTGCACTTTTAAACCCAGCGCTCAGGGGGCAGAGGCAGGTAGAGCTCTGAATTTGAGGCCAGCCTGGTCTACATAGTGAAATCCTGCCTTTCCCTCCCCCCCAGACAGGGTTTCTCTCTGTAGCCTTGGCTGTCCTGAACTCGCTTTGTAGACCAGGCTGGCCTCGAACTCAAAGATCCGCTGGCCTGTGCCTCCCGAATGCTGGGATTAAAGATGTGCACCACCACGCCCCAGTGAGAGCCCGCCTTTTATAAAACAGCTAGCATCTCCTGCTACTGTGGGCGAAACTGGGCGCCTGAAGCCACGGGCTCGCAGGGGCTGTGCATGCGCTTCCTGGAGAGACGCCGAGCTGGGAGAGAGGTCAATCCTACCTGACTTTAAGTTCCTCTCGGTCACCGGACCTTCACATCTTCCTGAAGCAGAACAGACAAAGCCAAGTGAGATCTGGGCAGGGTGGCGCATGCCTGTCTCTGAGGCTGAGGCCAGCCTGGGCTACATGAGCAGGTCCTCTCTCTAAATGGTCCACTGCGCGCACTGCCGGCTCTGAATTCAGGATATCTCACTGCAGGCAGAGGCAGAGCTGCCGAAACGCTAACCCTAACCCTATTCTCAGTGAAACATTTAGTTCTGGGATTTTCTGTTTTGTCTTTGGGACCTCAGTAACCCAAGGATGGCTAAGACCACGGACAATGGTCCATGAATGTGAGGGCTCCTACCTTGTGACACCCTGCTCCCATTAGGCAGCCGGGGGGGGGGGGGGCGGGGTAAGAAGCTGTGTGTCCCCCCTCCTCCCGTCACAGGGGGAGATTGTTTTTAAGAATCTGAAGTTCTACACAGTTGGAGCTTCACATGCCCCCCAGCAGGCCTTTGTCCCCCAGATGTGGTGGCCACCCACCTACCTGTGAGTTCTACTGACACGATGGTGCCATAGGCATCCAAGGAAAGACCATGTCCCTGCAGCCTGGCCTGGATCCCTTTCTGTAAGATGTCTTCTTCCTGGTCCAGGCTCAGGGGCTGGAGGGCCTGGAGCAGAAAGTGTAGCCGGAAATGCACAAATACGCTGGAATTCCCGTCCCTGCAAAGAGGAGGAGAGGGCCTTGGAGGCAGAAAGTGTGCTTAAGGCTAGAATTTTCCAGAATCTTCTGGAAATATGTAGAACTTTCTGGCACCTCCATAATGTCCACCAAGTGTGTCACGCCCTCACAGAGGCCCAGACTCACCTATAACTAAGCACCGTGCAGCCTGCACAGCTCGATTCTAACTCTGTTTTCCGGAAACTACTCACAAACTGCAACAGAAACAAGAGCAGTGATGATACAGCCACCGTGAAACAGGACCACAGAGCCACGGGCAGGGCAGGAAGGGGCACTGGGAAGTTAGCAATCTTGTGGAAACACTCCTGTCAATAAATACCAAACCAGCACAGTGCAGTGTCTGCGCACAATAGAATATTCCTCAGTGGTGGGGGGAATATAAGAACATATGGCACTTTTGTCTTGTAACCCAAAGGTTGAAATCAACATCTCAAATAGTTACAGGGACGTCCTTAGCTGCACAGGTCACAGCAGCCAAGAGGCAGGAGATGGGTGGATGGATGGATGGGTGGGTGGATGGATGGGTGGGTGGGTGGGTGGGTGATGGATGGGTGGGTGGATGGATGGGTGGGTGGGTGGATGGATGGGTGGATGGATGGATGGATGGATGGGTGGATGGATGGATGGGTGGATGGGTGGGTGGATGGAGGATGGGTGGATGGATGGATGGATGGGTGGATGGATGGGTGGATGGATGGATGGGTGGGTGGATGGATGGGTGGATGGAGGATGGGTGGGTGGATGGGTGGATGGAGGAAGGGTGGATGGATGGATGGGTGGATGGGTGGGTGGGTGGATGCGTGGGTAGGCTTGACACATGCCTCAGCATTGAGGACCTTGTGGCCATTTGCTCAGTGAGAGACCATCAGAGCACAGACTCTGAGGTGGGCAATGTCCAGGACAGAAGTCTACACATGTGATGTATGTTCACTCCTGATTAGCTGGTGGAGTTGGAACCTTCAGCACCTCTGTCCGTCCCCTGCCCCAGCTTCCACCCAGCTGTCTCCTGCCTCCAGGCCGCAGCTGCACGCACCAATGTTTGCAGAGCAGCCGTGAGCAGGCGGTAGTACTCAGAGGTCTCCTGCTGCAGGGAGCTGGCGAAGTGGATCCCATGTAGCTGGGCTGTGTGCTCCACATGGACCCTCTGTGCTGAGAGAAAGGCTGTGGACAAGGACCGGTGCCTGGTGAGAGAGCCGCGCCGTGGGCTTGATGCTCCGTGCTCCTGCCAAGCCTCCACCCACACAGGAGACCCGAGGTACTCCCAAAGGTTGACCAGCTTTGCTGAAGGACTCTAGGGGACCTTCCCAGGGACCCCCCACAAACAGTATAAACCTTTCAGAGGCCAAGTGACCCCAACTGTCCCCAAAGTCAGCTTCCTTGACCTGAGTCGAGGACACCACAGATGTCCCTGGGGAGACATCGCAGTGCGTTCCAACCTGCTTTCTAACACGGGACAGCCATTACTCTAGAGGACAGAGCACGCCAAGGAGGGGACCTTCGCACAACTTATCCAGAGGCCACACTGCAGGCCTGCCTGGACGTCAGGCCATCAGGTGTCTTTTTCACTCTCTATCTTGTGTTTGAGGCACGGTCTCTCACTGAACACGAGATTACCAGCTCAGCTAGCGTGATGAGACACAGAGCCCAGGGATCCTCCTGTGTCCCCGACTCTGAGATTACAAGCGCACGTCACTGCACCTGGTGTTTTCTGTGGGCCCCGGATTGGGACACTCTAAGGCCTGAGCCATTCCCAGCCTCTCTTCCTTTTTTTCTTTTGAAGCAAGGCTCGCTCTGTAGCCTTTGCTAACTTGGATACTACAACCCCCCACAGCCTCCTAACAGGAGTGTTTAGCTGTGACTTGCATCACAGAAAGGAGTGAAAAGCAACAAAACGCATGAAACAGGTGAGGGTGTGCCTTGCTGGAGGCTGAGGCGTGAAAAGGGTGGCATCATGGGCGTTTTAAGACCAAGAGTGCTATAGCAAGACCCAACTGCAGACAAAAATTAAAGAGACGGCTCAGCTGTTAGGTCCTGGTTTGGTTCCCAGCACCAACATGGCAGCTCACGACTACCTACAATAGCAGTCCCAGGGCTCTGGCACCCTCCTCTGGCCATCGTGGGTACTGCATGCATATGGCACACATGAAGGCAAAACACTCAAAATCAGTCCTTGTGGTGGGCGCGAGCCTGGGATCCCAGCACTCGGCAGGCAGAGGCAGATGGATCTCTATGAGTTCGAGGCCAGCCTGGTCTAAAAGTGAGTCCAAGACAGCCAGAAATACACAGAGAAACCCTGTCTCTTTAAAAAAAAAAAAAAAAAAAAAAAACGCACAAAAAAGAAAAGAAAAGAAAATTCCTAAAAGCATGCAGGGCATGTAGAGTGCTATGAGCATGCAAATGCCAGTGCCAGGCATAGCCACTAGGGGGCAGCAGTCAGCCATGTCAGGCTGCAGTAACCCAGAAACCCTGAAAAGGCTAATAAATATTATAGTTGTAGAATGCAGAACAATTATTAAAAATTTCTTTTGGGGGCTGGAGAGATGGCTCAGAGGTTAAGAGCACTGTCTGCTCTTCCAGAGGTCCTGAGTTCAGCTCCCAGCAACCACATGGTGGCTCACAACCTTCTAGAATGCGATCTGGTGTCCTCTTCTGGCAGGCAGGCACACATGCAGGCAGAGAACACTATGCATAATAAATAAATCTTTTATTTTATTTTTTCTCTTCTCTCTCTCTCTCTCTCTCTCTCTCTCTCTCTCTCTCTCTCTGTCTCTCTCTTAAAAATTCTTTTTTTCTCATCTCCCTTCCTTCCTTCCTTTCTTTCTTTCTTTTGAGATATGGTTTCTCTGTGTAGCCCTACCTGTCCTGGAACTCGCTCTATAGACCAGGCTGTCCTCAAACTCACAGAGATCCGCCTGCCTCTGCCTTGCAAGTGCTGGGATCGAAGGTGTGTGCCACCGCCACCAACAGTCCA
>NC_067167.1:1507500-1589748 GCF_903995435.1 Acomys russatus | reverse complement strand
CCATCCTGCTCCATCCAGCCATCCACATACCCGCCCCATCCCATACATCCACCACCCCCATCCCATCCAGTCCATCCATCCTCCACCCATCCACCCATCCATCCATCCAGCCCATACCCCAACCCATACGATTCCATCCATCCCCCATGCCGTCCACCCATCCATCCATCCTCCATACACCCATCCTCCCGCCCAGCCACCCATCAGCATCCCCCACCCAGCCCTCCATCCATCCACCACCCATCCCATCCACCCACCCATCCATCCATCCCCCATCATCATCACCCATCCATCCATCCCCCCCCAAACCATCCATCCATCCACCCACACCTCCATCCATCCACCCATCCCCCATCCATCACATCCAGCCACCCACCACACACTCCACCCTACATCCATCCATCCACACCCACCCCCCATCTTCCACCCACCCATCCATCCACCGCTCCTCCATCCATCCATCCACCCACCCATCCTCCACCAACCATCCACCCATCCATCTCCGTCCATCCACCCACCCATCACATCCACCATCCCCTCCATTCCATCCATCCACCCATCCATCCATCCATCCACCCATCCATCCAAATCACCACCTCCACATCCACTCCATCACACCCAATCCATCCATCCCCCACCCATCAATCCACCCACCCATCCATCCGCCATCCACCCCACCATCCATTCCACCCACCATCCATCCCCCCCCCACCACATCCCATCCGTCCACCCACCCACCCATCCATCCAGCCCCCCACCCACCCACAACCCTTCTCCATCCATACATCGCACCCACCCATAGCCATCCATCCCCCATCCAAGCCATCATCCATCATACATCCACCCAACCATCCAATCCACCTCCATTGCCACCCATCCATCCATCCATCCCTCCACCCATCCATCCATTCCATCCACCCATCCAATCCATCACCCCCCATCCTCCATCCATCCCCCCACCCATCATCCATCCACCCCATCCACCCATCCATCCCATCTCCACCCACCCACCCATCCATCAACCCCCACCATTCCATCCACCCATCCATCCATCCAATCCAGCCACCCACACCCAACCCACCCATCCCTCCGTCCACCCATCCCCCATCCATCCATCCATCCGTCCACGACCCCCCCAGCCACCACCCATCCCTCCATCCATCCATCCAAGCCCATCCATCCTCCTCCACCCATCCTCATCCACCAACACCATCCAGCCTGCCATCCACCCATCCAGCCTCCACCAACCATCCATCCCCCACCCATTCCATCCTTCCATCCACACCCCATCCATCCACCCACCCATCCAATCCACCCACCCACCCTCCATCCTCCACCAACCCACCCACCATCCATCCACCCACCCCCTGAACCCTCCCAACCCAGCATCCATCCATCCATCCACCCACCATCCATCCATCCATCCATCCACCCAACCCAATCCACCATCCATCCCACCCATCCATCCATCCCCATCCACCATCCCCACCCACCCCCCAGCCATCCACCACCACCCACCCATCCAGCATCCACCACCCAACCCATCCATCCACCACCCATCCAGCCGACCCATCCCACACCACACCATCCGCCATCCAACCCACCCGCCAACCATCCACCCCCCCTATCCATCCCCCAACCACCCACCATCCATCATCCAGCCATCCCATCCAACCCCCACATCCATCCAACCACCACCACCCACCCATCCATCCATCCACGCCATCCACTTCCATCCACCCACCCACCACACCACATCCAATCACCACCCACCCACCACCATCCACCCATCCACCCACAATCCTCCCCCCCCACACCCACCCACCATCCACCAACCCACTCCATGCCATCCACCCACCCATCCATCCATCCACCCACCACCACCCACCTCCACCATCCACCCACCATCCATCCACCCCACCCATCCAGCCATCCACCCACCCACACCCATCCATCCATCAACCCATCAACCATCCATCCATCCATCCACCCACCATACCATCAACCCACCCCTCCACCCATCAACCCATCCATCCATCCCCACCCACCACCCATCCATCCAGCCACCCACCCCCCATTCCACGTCCATCCTCCACACCCATCCATCCACACCCACCCACCCATCCATCCACCACCCACCCACCCATCCACCACTAAACACCCACCACCCATGCCATCCGACCATCCACCCACCATCCATCCACACACATCCCCAAACACAAAGCCATCACAACCACACCATACCCAAGCCATACCACCAGCATCACAAAGCCCTCCACATCGCAAACACCACATCCACCCAAACCATCAAACATGCCATAAACCACCCATCGATCACGCAACCACACAAAAAAAACACGGCCATACGTCCATACCCACACACAGAGCAAACCATCACACATCCATCCATCCAGCCATCCACCACAAGCCCAACCCATCCACCAACCACCCAACCAACCATCAAGCACACACACCAAACAAACCACCTACATGCCCAACCCCCCCACCTCACCCACCCATCCACCAACCCCCATCCCATCCCCCATCAAACCCTCCACCACCCATCCACCACCATCCTCACCATACCCACACTCCCAAGCACCACCCCCATCCCGCCCAGCCACCCACCATCCATCTCCATCCACCACCCAGCTCCACCCATCCACCCAACAACATCCACCCGCCACCACAACCATCCATCCTCCATCCCCATCCCATCCTCACACACACAGCCACACATCCATACCATCCCAACCACGCCTCCATCGCATCCATCCACCCACCCACCCACCGCCAACCATCCACCCTACACCCTACCATCATACCCCCCATCACCCATCCATCCATCCCACCCACGCTCATCCATCCACCCATCTCCATCCATCCATCCATCCTACCCACCCACCATCCAGCCCATCCATCCCCACCACATCCATCCATCCATCCCACCCACCCACCAATCAACCATCCATCCATCCACCCATCACCACCCTCAGCCATCCACCCACCACCATCCCAACCCATCAACCCACCTCCATCCTCCACCACCCACCACACCATCCATCCATCCATCCCACCCATCCATCCACACATCCCATCCATCCCCACCCACCCCATCCCCATCTCATCCACCCACCACCCTCCATCCTCCACCCATCCGCCCATCCATCATCCATCCACCCATGCCATCCATCAACCCATCCATCCACACCCACCCACCCAACCATCCATCCACCCATCCACCCATCCTCCATCCTCCCCCATCCATCCATCAACCCTCCATCCATCCACCCACCCCCCATCCATCCATCCACCCACCCAATCCACCCATACCCTCCTCCAATCACCATCCATCCTCAACCTCCACCATCCACCCATCCTATCCATCAATCCACCCACCACCCATACATACATCCACCCATCAACCCACCATCCATCCATCAACCCATCCATCCATCCCCCATCCATATCTCCATCCACCACCCATCCATCCTCCACCACCACCATCCATCCACCCATCCCACCCAACCTCATCCGCCACCCATCCACCCACCCTCCAGCCACCCCCATCCATCCACACCAATCCACCCACCCAGCAATCCACGCATCCTCCACCCATCCATCCATCACCATCCACTCATCCATCCACCCACCCATCCAGCCACCAACCCATCCATCCACCATAACACCACCCATCCATCCATCCACCCATCCACCCACATCCATCCATCCACACCATCCATCCATCAACACCTCCATCCATCCACCCCCATCCATCATCCATCCACCCCCCATCCATCACCATCCACCCACCCATCCATCCCATCCACCCCATCCACCCACCCATCCATCCACCCACCCGTCCATCCAACCCCTCCACCCCCCATCCTCCATCCGTCCACCCAAACCCCCCCACCCATCCATCCACCCACCCATCCATCCACCCACCCCCCAACACCCATCCGATCCCACCCTCCATCCATCCACCCACCACACCCATCCATCCACCATCCCACTCATCCCTCCGCCACACAATCCTCCATCCATCTACCCATCCATCCACCCATCCAGCCATCCATCTACCCATCCATCCATCTACCCATCCACCCATCCCCGACCCCTCCCTTCCCCTGTTCCTGTCTTCATGTCTGTGTTCTGTCCAGTCCACACAGAGTTGTTCCCACCTTGACCTCCATGGATAATGACTGGGCAGAGACCTCAGGTCCTCTGCAGGGAGAAGGACAGGAGACCTCCAACTAATACCTGTCCAGAAGGGACAAGGGACAAGCCATAGCTGTCACAGAACAGCAGCATCTGTCCCCCTGAAAGTGCAGGTTCACAGAACAGTAGTGTCTGTCCCCCTGAAAGTGGGGATTCACAGAGCAGCAGTGCCTGTCCCCTGAAAGTGGGGGTTCACAGTATCACAGTGTCTATCACCCCAAAACTGGGAGTTCTATTGTTTGGGACAAGGGATCCCACCTGATACATAAATTGCTTTTTTGTTTTTGTTTTTTGTTTTTTTGAGACAGGGTTTCCCTGTGCAGCCTTGGCTGTTCTGGAATTCACTCTTTAGACCAGGCTGACCTTGAACTCAGAGATCTGCCTGCTTCTGCCTCCCGGGTGCTGGATTTAAAGGCCACCACTGCCCACCTCTCTGATACTTAAATTGCTAGCAAGTTCATGCTCTGTTGGTTTGAGACAGACATTGTCAGTCCTCTGTGGGGTGTACATCTGTCATCCCAACATTCGGAGGCCGGTGCAGGAGCATCTTGACTGAGAGTCTGGACTACAGAGTGGGACACCATCTGCTGGCACAGCCTGTAACCCTAGCCACTCAGGAGGCCGAGGCAAGACCATGTCTGTGAGTGAGGGTTTAGGCTGGTGGGCTCCAGGCTACCCTCTGTGACTATGACCCTGCCTCCTTAAAAAACTGAAAAATAAATTAAATATGTTTTTCAGCTGTATCCAAGGTAGTGTGTGAGCAAGAGCCCTGGGGATCTGTGATCTGGGGAGGGAACATCAGAAGGCTGCGCATGTGCCCTGTGCGCATGTGCAGAAGGCTGCTCAGAGGACAAGGTGCCCTGTGCAGACTTGAATTCAGTCACCAAGACCAGCACTGAAGGAAAGCGTTGATCATGGCAAACTGACCTTTGATAGTGCGTCCTCTCTCTCTCTTTCCTCTCTCTCTCTCTCTCTCTCTCTCTCTCTCTCTCTCTCTCTCTCTCTCTCTCTCTCTCTCTCTCCCCCCTACCCCCCCAACCTCTCCCAAACACACACCTAAAAATACAATAAATATATGTAGTTTCTATAATAAAAGAACAAAAAGTGGAAGCAACCGAGGAAATCCACTGGCTTCCAGGTACATGTGTGCTCACAAATCAAACCAAAAGGAGACAGGACTTACAAGTGAGCCCCTTGGGGCTTTGGTTGGGCTCTCTGGCCTCATGGGTTTTACTTAATGAGCCACCTTAGGGTTCAATCCAGACGATCCCCTTGGACTCACTGCGTCCTATCAGCAGCCACTGGGGCCTCACCCCCACCCTAGGCAGAGCCCAATCCCTCTGGACAGCCATCTACCTCAGTGTGGGTTCCTCAAACCACAGGCTGGTACAGCCAAAACCACAGAGAAGGGATTTCCGGAAAAGCCAAGATCAGTGAGGTAACAGATGGGCCTTGCTGAATGAGAGCCTCTGGGGACAGCAAAGAGGAATCCCTCCCTTCCACAGAAGACTTCATGCCCGGGGCCTGCAGCCCTCCCACCATCCTCCTCCATGACCCAGGGCACGCCACCGAGTCCCAGCCCTCTGGAGGAATTTTCTAGAGATCTCAGCTCCTCCTTCAAGCTCTAAGAGGCACCAGGAAGAAGACAGATCCAGCCAAGCTGAGCCATTGAGCCCTGCTGCCTCGGTATTCAGGAAGCTGATGCAAGGGGATTGCTGTGAGTTCCAAGGCCAGTCTGGGCTACATAGTGAGACCATGTCTCAGGAAAACAAAGCAACAAAAGACAGGGAAGAGAGCCCAGGGTGGTGGCACAGGCCTTTAATCCCAGCACTCAGGAGGCAGAGGCAGGCAGATCGCTGTGAGTTCGGGGCCAGCCTGGTCTACAAAGCGAGTCTAGGACTGCCAGTGCTACACAGAGAGACCCTGTCTCAAAAACTAAAACAAAGCAAAACAAAAGGTCGGACAAAGACAGAGTGGGCAAAGCACTAGCGTGGAGACTGGGCTCCATGCTTAGCATGCTGCGGGGGTGAGCCCGCGATCCCAGCACTGGGGAGGCAGCGACAGGGGCATCGCTCAGGCTCCCCTGGAAGCCTGCTTAGCTGAGTCAGTGAGCCAGGCCAGTAAGAGGCCCTGACTCCAAAACAAGGTGGAGCGAGATGGAGGAACACCTGGGACACTGCCTCCACCTTCTCCACGCACACATGCACACACGCATGAGCATGCACACACACACAGGCATGAACATGTGCAGACACACAGGCATGAACATGCACACACACAGGCGTGAGCATGCACACACACAGAGGCATGAGCATGCACACACACACACAGGCATGAGCATGCACACACACACAGGCATGAACATGTGAAGGACATAAAGCTGACATGCACACACACACAGAGGCATGAGCATGCACACACACACACAGGCATGAGCATGCACACACACACAGGCATGAACATGCACACACACACAGAGGCATGAACATGCACACGCATGTATATAAAAAAAATAAATTTAATAAAAAAACAGAATAGCATGTCTGCATGATTGCATGATTGAAGCTGAAACCCCGACTGAGACAGGCTGGGGTGTTGGGGAGGTGACCCAGAGAGACTCCAAGACACCATCCAAGCTGCTGTGTGTTGGTGGCCAACCTCAGGATCTGTGTCCACAGCTAGCCGGAAGTGGCCAAGGCTTGCCTTCACCCGGCCACCCCCAGGATCACAGACAGGACTTGGCTCCCAGCCACCTACAGGCGCTTCCTGGCGGCCACCTAGCCAACTGTCACCTCCACCAATGCGTAAAAGCCACCAGGCCCGACTTCTCAGACCCTGCTGGTACAGAACCAACTCCCTGGGGTCCCAGGCAAAGGGGGTGAGCTACGCATCTCAGTGTGTCCCCCAGCAGTGTCCTTAGTGCCCGGAGCGGCCCCTCCATTCCCAGCCTCATCCCGGATCGATTTTATGAAGGTACCTGAGGATTTGTCGATGTTTCCGGCAGTTATACGCCCCTGTTTAAAAATTCTTAATTAAGCAGGGTTTTTTTTTTCTGTTTACACTGCAACTAATTACGCTTTTAAAACCAACAATAAAACATTAAGTCCCCGCTATTAAAACCCTCAATGTGGGCCTGCGGCGCAGCCCGTCGGGGCAATTTAGGGACTGGCCACTTCCACTGGAGATAGGATGGCCTGCTGGCACGGGCGGGTGCCCGGCGTCCCTCAAGAGGGTTCCTGGGGCTTATCCGTTCCCAGGAGGGCGGGGATGGGCCTTGGCTTCCGCTGGGCCCAAGCTGATGGAGTTATTGATCGTCGGCTGGCCCGGGCTCGGCCCATCTTCCTGCCATCCTTGACACATCGCCCTCTGTGCCAGGGGGGGAGACAGGCCCGAGTCAGGAGAAGCCCAAGAGCCCGTGGCCAGGGAGGGTCCCAACCTGGGGCTCAGGGCTCTGAGGCACATGTGGGTCCTCCCACGACGGACTGTGGGAATTTCTGTGGCTTTGCTCCCGGGGGACGGGTCGGGTGGGGGGTTGGGGTTCAAAAGCATCGCTGTAGGCTGCGGTAGCTCCACGGCAAGTGTGCTCACTGCTTGGGGCTTGGGTGTGAGGAACTCAGTTTTGGTGCCCAGAACAGGAGGTGACCGCGCACACGTGGCGCTGAGAAGGCGGAGACAGGAGCATGCCTGGCGCTTGCGGGCCACCTGTCTCGTTCCAGCTTCAGCGAGGACACTGTCTTAAAGAGTAAGGCGCAGAAGACAAAGCGGGGCCTCTAAACTCTTCTCTGGTCCCCACTGGCATGGGCACCTGTACCCGCACTTATGCGTGTATGTAAGGAAACAGGTACGACGGGGGGCAAGTCAGTTCCAAATCTTTAAAAGAAAAAAAAAAATCCATTCCACCTCAGAATAGTGGGCGGGACCTTCGTCTAAGCAATGCCAACCTGTAGAAAGATCTGGAACAGAGCAAGCATAGTTGTTGTAGGTAGCAAAACGGTCCCTGAAATGAGTGTTGAGGAATGATTAGGAGTTGGCAAACTCTGGCTAAGGGCTGCATCTGGTCCCTAATTTGTGTTTTTTTCTTTTTTTGAATAAAGTTTTATCGTTCCATCTTTATAGTCACTGACTTATATGAAGTCTACATAAGACACAAGCGGCTACAGCCTAGGGCGTCAGTTGGGGTGACTGATAGACTGGCTCGTGTGTCTGTGTGATTGGGTCACGCCACATGTGTGCGGGCCACAGGACAACTTTTAGAAGACAGTTCCAGGGCACCAAACTCAGGCCCTCGGGCCTTACCAAAGGTATTTGGCAGTGGCATGGGACAAAGGCGTGAGGCAGTGGCAGGCGGCTCTCCTTTGGGGCTGAAGTATAAAAAGCGAAGTCCTCAGACCTGCACCCTCACCAGGGCTAGCCGGAGCTCTTGATGGCCCCTGGAGACCCTGACGGCCATCTTATGTCTGTTTGTTTGTTTTCCTTTTTTGTTTTTCGAGACAGGGTTTCTCTGTGTAGCCTTGGCTGTCCTGGACTCACTTTGTAGACCAGGCTGGCCTCGAACTCACAGAGATCCACCTGCCTCTGCTTCCTGAGGGCTAGGTTTAGGTGTGCGCTACCACCACCTGCCTCCTGGCGGCCATCTTTAGAACTATGAACCGTCCAAGCTCTCAGGTGACAGTCAACTTCCTAGATGCACATGAGCACCTACTGGGGTCCCCAGTAGGTCCCCTGGGTGCACAGGAGGACACTGAGCCGAGCTTGGGCACAGGTGTGTGGCTTGGGCATGTTCTCCACCATGGACACACACACACACACACACAGACCATGGTGGACAGGGAATTGAGTGACTGCACCAAGGTGGCTAGCGGGAGCCAAGGACGCCACAGGGCCTTGGTTCGGCTTCAGATGTTTGACACAGCATGGGCTTTCTCAGGGGTCCATGGGACCCTTGGATCTGTGCACCGAGTACCCTTCACTTTTTGCATGTTTGTGTGCACGCACATGTGCGTGGGGGTGTGCGCACATGCGTTCATGCATGTGGAGGCTAGAACCCTGTCATTCCTCACGTGCTGCCCACCAAAGAACCTGCTAGACTAGCTGGCCAGAGGGCCCCAGTGATCCTCCTGTCTTGGCCTCCAAGTGCTAGGATCCCCAAGCTCAGGTTACTAGGTCTGGATTTTTTGTTTTTGTTTTCATTTTTGTTTTTCGAGACAGGTTTTCTCTGTGCAGCCTTGTCTGTCCTGGACTTACTCTGTAGACCAGGCTGGCCTCGAACTTACAAAGATCCACCCGCCTCTGCCTCCCAAGTGCTGGGATTAAAGGTGTGCGCCACCACTGCCTGGACAAATCTGGCTTTTTTTTTTTTTTTTTTTTTTTTTTTTTGTGGGTGCTGGGGACCACACTCGGGTCCCATTGAGCCATTTAACACATCAAGGGCAGACGAGGTGGCTCCGTGTGGTAAGGCACTTGCCCGAGGGCCTGAGTTTGGTGCCCTGGAACTGTCTTCTAAAAGTTGTCCTGTGGCCTGCACACATGTGATGTGACCCAATCACACAGACACACGAACCAGTCTATCAGTCACCGCAACTGACGCCCTAGGCTGTAGCTGCCTGTGCAAAGCACTGATCCAGGCCTGTGCCACACAGTTCTACTCCTGTGACACTGTACACGGTCAGTCTCTAGAAGGGCCTGGATTGTGGGCAGGGGACAGGCCCAGGCTGTGCCTTCGAGGCCACAGTCTTCGGTTTTAGACTGGGTCAGATAATTTTCTCTCTCCTAGAGTTGCCCACCCCGAAGTCTGTCATCACTTGCATGCGTCAGGGACCCCTGATTCCTTGTCTTACACATGGGTGACCTGGGACAGAGAAAGGACACACAGGTCAGTGGACACATGTTGTCCCTGTGAAGTCAAGAATAGCTGGCTCATGTGGGCCCAAGTGTGGTCGTCCCCAACTGGACCTCTGCAGTCACTGCCCAGAGCCACCAGTGGAGACACGTGAGAGGGTCCCTGAGCTGAGCGTGGCTGAGTTCCCTGGCTGGGACACTTAAGAAATGTCCCACTGGGCAGAAGGAGGCCCTTCGTGTCTAGCCCGGCCCTTCAGGCTGAGCTGTGGACAGACCCTGAGCGAAGGCGTTGTCCCTTTCTCGGATAGAGAAGAGCCCGGCCGGGCAGCAGGTGGGGTGAAAGGTAGGATGGGACAGAGCACCCCAGAGCACCGAAGGAGAGGTGGCAAGGTCATCAGGCTGCAGCGCTTTTTGGGGGGACATTGTGAGAACTGACAGGAGGGACAGCAGGGCCCGGCCTCACGTCCTGTGTCCCGGCCACATGAGGTGCCCTGTAGGACCTCACTGCTCCAGGCAGGACCCAGGGGCTCGGAAAAACAGCAGTCCTCCCACCACGCCTGTCAACCCCCTAACACATTCAGTTTTGGTTTGAGACAAGGTCTTGTGTAGCCCAGGATTCTCCTGCCCCTGCCTGCTAGGTGCTGGCATGACTGGCACGCACCCCCATTCCTGGGTTATGTGCTGCTGCGGGTGCAACCCAGGGCCTCCAGCACATCGGGTGAGCGCTCTGCCCACTACACCCCAACCCGACAAGCTTTTTAATTTTAATTTTTTTGGTGATAGGCTTTCACAATGTAGTGGTCACTGGCCTTGAACTCAGAGAGACCCACCTGTCTCTGCCTCCTGAGCGCTAAGATCAAAGGCATATACCACAGCCAGGAAGCAGTGGAGTGCGCTTTAATCCCAGAACTAGGGAGGCAGAGGCAGACCGATTTCTGTGAGTTCAAGGCCAGCCTGGTGTACAGAGTGATCCCAGGACAGCCAGGGCTACACAGAGAAAGCCTGTCTCAAAACACCACCCCCCAAAAAAAGAAGCATGTGCTCCTTTACCAGGTCTCAGCACCCATTTTTTTTTTCCTTAGCTCTTCAGGACAAAAGCTGATTGGCTCATAGTCCGGGACCTGCAGGTTCCTCTCCTCCCCGGCTGGACAGGGTTATGACTGCTGCTATGGCTGCTGTCTGTCCGGTACCAACCAGACTCAGCCAGAGAGCACCTGGGCTCAGGCCTTGGCTGCTCTGCAAGTTCATGCATCTTCGACTGCCACAGATGGGGAAACTGAGACCTGGCAGCAGAAAATGCATTGTATATGAGCAAGCTAACACAGCCTTTCTGTCTAGCTCTGTGCTGGCCCCGGAGCCAGGGCATCTATACACCCTATGGTTGGAGGGATATGGGGATCCCTGCCCAGCTGCCCACACCTGCCTGCAGTCTCTTTCCAGAATGATCTTCATGAGGCCTCTCTGGGCAGATGAGTAACTCGAGGTCTGTCTCTAGAGGCTGCTGCACGGAACAGGATCAGGCTTGGCTGTGTCCCCCACCGACTCTCAATGGTGGCCCTAGGCTACCACTTTATTTTTCTTGTTTGTTTGTTTGTTTGTTTGTTTGTTTTTGAGACAGGTATCATGAAGCCTGAGCAGGCCCTGCACTCAAGCTTTAGCCCAGGCTAGCCTCAAGCACACTATGTAGCCCAGGTTGGCCCTGAACTCTTTACGTGACTAACACTGGCCTCAAATTCCTTATGTAGGCCAGATTGGCCTCTAGCTCGCTGTGTGGCTAAGAATGGCCTCAAACTTGCTATCTACCCTAGGTTGGCCTTGAACTCTCCCTCTAGGCTTCCATCACCTTCTCTGGGGAGACAGTTCAGTCTTCACTAATGGGCCTGACCACGCAAACACCAGGATGCGATGGAACACGTCCGCACCCTCTGCCCTTCTACAGAGAGAAAGCAAACACAGGAGCGCTGACCAGAGCCGCCTCACCAGCTAGCCGGCACCGACCAGGCAAGGAGAGCCTCTTCAACAAGACAGAAAGACAGAGCCAGCCCTGGAAGTTGCTCTCTTACACCCCCAGCCCCGACATGCCCTAGATGTGACAGCACACACCTTCAATCCTGGTGCTAACAGAGACAGGCAGATCTTTTGTGAATTCAAAGCCGGTCTGGTCCATATAGTGGGATGTTCCAAGTCTGCCAGGACTACATAGTGAGACTAAACGCCCAACTAACTAACTAAGTAACTAACTAACTAATTAACTAAATAAATAAATAAGTAAAAATTCTCTATAGCTGAGCACAGTGGCACACACCTTTAATCCCAGCACTCGAAAGGCAGAGGCAGGCAGATCAATGTGAGTTCTAGGCCAGCCTGGTCTACAGAGGGAGTCCAGGACAGCCAGGGCTACACAGAGAAACCCTGTCTTGAAAAACAAAATAAAACAAAACAAAAACCAAAACAACAAACAAACAAACAAACAAGACCCCCTCCATATGTAGCCCAAGCTGGCCTCAAACTCATCCTGTAGCTCAGGCTGGACCAGAACTCTCAGCCATGTCTCCCAGGCTCCTGGGCTCTGAGAACCACTATGTTTACAGATATGGCCAGGGTGTCCCGGGGGACTGTTGCGTGCACAGGCCTCTCTGTCCACCCTCCCACACTGCCTGGCTGGAGCAAATAAAGCTGTTAGCAGCATGCGGTGACGGATGGGCCGGACCGTCCGGGAATTGCCGAGTGAACGGCACCATCGATCCAGCTCGGGCCTCCGTGGCTGGCCACGGTTAATTTATGTGGGGCTGGAGAACGCTAATCAAGCCTGTTTACAGGAAGTTAACTTTAATGCCCTGACCACCAGGCCCTTCAGACAGAGACCCCAGGCTTCTGTCCTCTTTTGGAAGGACAAGGCCACCTGGGTCAGGTCTGGGACAGAAGCCTGGCTGGCCACTGAGGCCCACTCCTGGCCACCACGCTCTGACAGAGACTTTCCCTGCATGTGTGGAATCTGAGCCCAAATGCGGTGCCCGGTGCACAGTGCAGACTCAGAGACAGCACAAGAGCAAAGCAAACACCGAGCAGGCCACTCTGTCCCAGCCCTGCTGGATACTGGAACAATGTATACAGCAGGTGCTTAACCAATGAATGCTGTGCCAAAGATTTTGTTCTTAAAATACAAAACAAAACAAAAAAAACCTTACAATCTGGGCAGTGGGACATGTACTTTTAATCCCAGCACTCAGGAGGCAGAGGCAGGTGAATCTCTGAGTGCGAGACCAGCCTGGTCTACACAGTGAGTTCCACGACAGCCAAAACTACACAGAGAAACCCTGTCTCAAAAAAACAACAATAATAAAAACCTCCACAAACCAAGCAACCAAACAAAAACCACAAACCACTGTCACACTTACCTGTTTGTGTCCGTGCATGCATGCACACTGGTGTGCCACAGCACACGTGTAGTCAGAGGACACATTACAGAAGTGGATGGTCTCCTACCATGTGGTTTCTGAGGATTGAACTCAAGTCCCCAGGCTTGGTGGCAGGTGCCTTTGCTGGCTGCCATCTCACCATCCGCAGTGCCACAGTTTTCTAAGCGGCTCCTGCGAGGAGTGGTGCGAGGGGACGGAGTGAGGGGACGCAGGGATTAGCAGCTGCATGGGTCTCCTGGTATCATAACCGATTGAAAACCTCACTATTCCTATCATCCTCCACTGTTTGTTTGTTTGCTTGCTTGTTTGTTTGTTTGTTTTGGACAGGGTTTCTCTGTGTAGCCCTGGCTGTCCTGGACTCACTTTGTAGACTACGCTGGCCTCGAACTCACAGAGATCCGCCTGCCTCTGCCTCCCGAGTGCTGGGATTAAAGGCGTGTGCCACCACGCCTGGCTTATTCACTGTTTTTGCTGTCTAGTGCCTACTGACTGGTATTCTCCAGTCTCAGTTTCCTCCTCTGGCCTCAGTTTCTCTTCTGGAACTCTCCTCCTGGGGGCATCAGCTGAGGTTTCCCCCTGGCCAGGGCTCTAGAGTCCCAGGAGTGCCTGCAGGCCAGCCTTCAGAAGAGGGGTGCCCTGTACATAAGAGCAGGTTGGGGTGGTGCTGTGGAAGTTTTGGGTTGTGATGTGTAGACATGTTTTTGTTTTAATCCCAGGTGTGGGCGATAGGGGCCGCTCCAGTTTGTCCACAGCTGATAACTGCTTCATGAGCTTTGTCAGCTGGGAACTGCCTCGTGCGGGGGTGGGGTCTTTGCCACCGGCAATAAATGCCAGACCAGCGAAAGACTGGGGCCTCAGAGAAAGAAGGCTGCCCCTCCTCCCTCTGCTGCTCCCGGTTGCTGTTGATGCAGTTTGCCAAGAAAGTTGGAGAGGCGCTGAAATGAAAATTGGACTTGCACCCAAGGAACCCCGACCACCCGAAGTAGCTAAGGAAAACTACACTCCCCTCTCCCTACTAACCTATCTCTCCTACCTGGTATTGTGGTGTTGGAAGGGACTGGGGTAGAGAAGGGATAAAGAGATATTAGAAACCAAAATAAGGGCTGGAGAGCTGGCTCAGAGGTTAAGAGCACCGTCTGCTCTTCCAAAAGTCCTGAGTTCAATTCCCAGCAACCACATGGTGGCTCACAACCATCTATAATGTGATCTGGTGCCCTCTTCTGGCCTGCAGGTGTACATGCAGGCAGAGCACTGTATACATAATAAATAAATCTTTAAAAAAAAAAAAAAAAGAAAGAAAGAAAGAGAAATTAAAAAAAAAAATAGATTTTAAAATTATACTAACTGGATCTCTGTGAGTTCGAGGCCAGCCTGGTCTACAAAGCCAGGGCTACACAGAGAATCCCTGTCTCGAAAAACAAAACAAAACAAAAAGTCTTGGTGGATGGCCCTGTGGGTACGGGGAGCCCTGGTGGATGGCCCTGTGGGTACGGGGAGCCCTAGTGGATGGCCCTGTTGGTCTGGGGAGCCCTGGTGGATGTCTCTGTGGGTACGGGGAGCCCTGGTGGATGGCCCTGTGGGTACGGAGAGCCCTGGTGGATGGTCCTGTGGGTATGGGGAGCCTCAGGAGTGCCAGGGTATGGAGACAGAGCGCAGGTTCTCAGCGGAGAGCACAGGTCTAGGCTGTGTGACCTCAGGCAGCTGAAGTGACCTCTCTGTGCACCAGCCCCCATTTCCCTGCCTTCAGCTTTACAGGTGTGTCCCTGACCTGTGTGTCCCTCACCCTGAGGTGACGTCAGCCTAGTGGGGGTCCGCACTCACCTGTTCGTCATCACAGCCCGCCAGGGCCACAGCATCTAAAAACATAAAATGGATGACCAGATGACTGAGGATAACTCCAGGAGCCACGGGCTCTGGGGTGGCGGTGACGTAACTAGGCTCCAGGAGGGAAGGCAGATGGAGAGATGGCAGAGGGTCCTGGGTGGAGGAGGGTCAGGAGGTGACACCGGACCTGGCTCTCCTGGAAGCACAGGCAGGTGTGGTCATGGAGTGATGTGGCCAGGATGTTGGTGTGAGGCTGGGAGGCCTGTGGAGGCTCGCAGCCAGCTGGGGTCAGTGACCCCAGAGCACCAGGGAGCCATGTGTGACTGTAGAGCAGGGAGGGGTGGTGTGTTTTGTTTGGTTGTTTGTTTATTTGGTTTTGGTTTTTTGAGACAGGGTTTCTCTGTGTAGCCTTGGTTATATTGGACTCACTTTGTAGACCAGGCTGGCCTTGAACTCAGAGATCCACCTGCCTCTGCCTCCTGAGTGCTGGGATTAAAAGTGTGCGCCACCATGCCCGGCTGTAGATCTGAATTTTTTTTTAATAGACTTAAGACTGAGTCTTACCATGTAACCCAGACAGGCCTCAAACTTGTCATAATCCTCTTGTCTCAGCCTCCTAAGTGCCATGACAGGTAGTTGTGTGTCACCCGACCCAGTCTAATTCTTGTTATTCTGTATGTGTGCACGCTTACGTGTGGGCCATGACCCACATGTGGAGGGCAGAGGACAACTCGATAGACCCTTTTCTACCATTATGTGGGCTCCAGGAATTGAACTTGGGTCTTCAGACTCGCACACACTTTTACCCACTGGTTCTTCTTGGCAGCCTTAACTGCTGTTCCTTCTTTCTTCTTCTATTTATTTATTTTGGGTTTGTTTGTTTGCTTGTTTGTTTGTTTGTGTTTTTTTCAAGGCAGGGTTTCCCTGTGTAGCCTTGGCTGTCCTGGACTCGTTTTGTAGACCAGGCTGGCCTCGAACTCACAGCGCTCTGCCTGCCTCTGGCTCCACACTGCATGCCCAGCTGAGGTCATTCCATGTAAGTGGTCTGCCTTTGGTCATGCATATGCATGAAGTGTTCCTGCCTAGGGCATCAGATTCAACAGAGCTGGAGTCACAGATGGCTGTGTGCTGCCATTTGGGTGCTGGGAACTGAACCCAGGTCTTCTGGAAGAGCAGCCGGTGCCCTTAACTACCATGCCGCCTCTCTCATTGTGGCTGCTGTTCTTAAATGTCCCCTGGTGACAAACCCACTACTCAATGGGCTCAGATGACACCTTCAGCAGCTCCAGGTGGCCTCATGCCTTTCTGGGGCAGGATGGAGGAATAGGTCTCACAGAACCACTGAGCCCAGATGGGGGCCCCTTTCCCTCCCCAGCCAGGTGCTATGTCCAGGAAGCTGCCCGGACTGTGGCCTTGGCCTCTCCACTGGAACAAGTGGGGCCTTTAGGTGGGGCAATCACATCACCGCAACCTGCCTGGTTATCTCTGAACACACCCTTAGCCAGGGCCGTGTCCCCCGCCCCCCTCCCCGCCTCCCCTCTCAGACAACATCTTCATTACAGGACCGAGTTGTTTAAATAAATGAATTAATATTGACGAGCCATCAGTGACCTAATAAATGATTAGTTAAGGCACACATACATCACACCGTGGGGATGCCCAGAGCCCTTAATTACTGCTGCGATGGGGCTAGCAGCCCTGCTACTGCCCAGCAGCCAGGGTCCCTCACAGTCCACCGAGGTGCCCCCCTGGCGGGGCTGACTGAGAGCGTGGGTAGGAAGTCCACACTACTTTCCTTTCCTAGACACATCTGTGCCAAGCTCATGACCCCTCAGCTTAGCCACCATCCAAGGAAGGGACTAGTAAGATGTAGCTCAGGAGCGGAAACCCCGCCTAGAATCCCCCAGTGAGGGGCTAGGGGCGTGGTCAGTGGTGGAGCCCCGCCCAGAATTCCCTAGTGAGGAGCTGGGGGCATGGTCAGGGTGGAGCCCTGCCTAGAATTCCCTCGTGCTGAGAGGCGTGGTCAGGGTGGAGACCCACCCACCCAGAATCCTTCAGTGAGGAGCTAAGTCAGAGTGGAGCACGAGCAAACCTTGGGTGCCTCAACACTCAACAATCTGTCTCTTACTCTCCAGCCCCCTGTCTTCCTCCGCATCCTCCAGAGAAAGAGCCATCTTTTCAGGGTGCTGCACAATGTCCTCTCCAGACAGCATGTCCTCAGGGACTTTCTCATGTTTCCTGTCCTGCCAAGAACTCAGCTCTTCATACAACAACTTAAAATTCCCCTTTTAGGGGCTAGAGAAATGTCTCACCCACCCATTTGTAACTCCAACCCCAAGAGATTTGATCCTTCCTTCTAAATGCCACCATGGGCACCAGGTGGGCATGTGGTATACTTGCTTACATACAGGCAAAACACCCATACACAGAATGGATGATGGATGGGTGGATGGGTGGGTGGGTGGATGGATGGATGTGTGGGTGGATGGGTGGGTGGGTGGGTGGATGGATGGGTGGGTGGGTGGGTGGATGGGTGGGTGGGTGGGTGGGTGGATGGATGGATGGGGGGTGGGTGGATGGATGGATGGTGAGTGGGTGGGTGGGTGGGTGGGTGGATGGATGTGGGGTGGATGGGTGGCTGGGTGGGTGGGTGGATGGATGGATGGGTGGGTGGGTGGATGGATGGATGTGGGGGATGGGTGGATGGGTGGGTGGGTGGGTGGATGGTGTGTGGGTGGATGGGTGGATGGGTGGGTGGGTGGATGGCTGGATGGATGGGTGGGTGGGTGGATGGTGGATGGGTGGGTGGCTGGGTGGTGGGTGGGTGGGTGGATGGATGGATGGATGGATGTGTGGGTGGATGGGTGGATGGGTGGGTGGGTGGATGGGTGGATGGCTGGGTGGGTGGGTGGATGGATGGATGGGTGGGTGGATGGTGGGTGGTGGGTGCTGGATGGATGGCTGGGGGGGTGGATGGGTGGATGGATGGGGGGTGGATGGGTGGATGGATGGGTGGGGGGTGGCTGGATGGTGGGTGGGTGGCTGGGTGGGTGGGTGGGGTGGATGGTGGATGGCTGTGTGGGTGGGTGGGTGGTGGGTGGATGGATGGGTGGTGGGTGGATGGCTGGCTGGGTGGGTGGCTGGGTGGGTGGGTGGGTGGATGGCTGGGCTGGATGTGTGGGTGGATGGGTGGCTGGGTGGGTGGGTGGGTGGGTGCTGGATGGCTGGTGGGTGGGTGGCTGGGTGGGTGGATGGCTGGATGGATGGGTGGGGGGTGGCTGGATGGTGGGTGGGTGGGTGGATGGATGGGGGGTGGGTGGATGGGTGGCTGGTGGGTGGGTGGGTGGGGTGGCTGGCGGGTGGGTGGGTGTGCGTGGTGGATGGCTGGCGGGGGGGTGGGGATGGTGGGTGGGTGGGTGGTGGATGGCTGGCTGGGTGGGTGGGTGGCTGGCTGGATGGGTGGGTGGCTGGGTGGATGGAGGGTGGGTGGGTGGGTGGATGGGTGGGGGGGTGGGTGGGTGGGGGTGGGTGGGTGGATGTGGGTGGGCTGGCTGCTGGGTGGGTGGGGTGGTGGGTGGTGGGCTGGATGGGTGGTGGGTGGTGGATGGGTGGGTGGGTGGATGGCTGGATGGATGGGTGGCTGGGTGGGTGGGTGGGTGGGGTGGATGGCTGGTGGATGTGTGGGTGGATGGGTGGATGGGTGGGTGGGTGGCTGGCTGGATGGCTGGCTGTGTGGGTGGATGGGTGGATGGATGGGTGGGTGGGGTGGATGGCTGGCTGGGTGGGTGGCTGGGTGGATGGATGGATGGGTGGGTGGCTGGGTGGGTGGGTGGGTGGGTGGATGGCTGGCTGGATGTGTGGGTGGATGGGTGGCTGGGTGGGTGGTGGCTGGATGGATGGCTGGCTGTGTGGGTGGCTGGGTGGATGGCTGGGTGGGTGGGTGGATGGATGGCTGGGTGGGTGGGTGGGTGGCTGGCTGGCTGGATGGGTGGGTGGGTGGGTGGTGGATGGCTGGCTGGGTGGGTGGGTGGAGATGGATGGGTGGTGGCTGGGTGGGTGGGTGGGGTGGATGGATGGATGGATGTGTGGGTGATGGGTGGCTGGGTGGTGGGTGTTGGTGGGTGGGTGCTGGTGGCTGGCTGGGTGGGTGGGTGGATGGATGGTGGGTGGGTGGTGGGTGGGTGGGTGGGTGGATGGATGGCTGGCTGTGTGGGTGGTGGGTGGATGGGTGGGTGGGTGGGTGGTGGGTGGCTGGATGGCTGCTGGCTGGGTGGGTGGGTGGCTGGGTGGCTGGGTGGGTGGGTGGGTGGGTGGATGGATGGCTGGCTGGATGGGTGGTGGGGTGGGTGGATGGCTGGATGTGTGGGTGGATGGGTGGGTGGCTGGATGGCTGGTGGGTGGTGGGTGGCTGGCTGGCTGGGTGGTGGCTGGGTGGGTGGGTGGGTGGCTGGATGGGTGGCTGGATGGGTGGGTGGGTGGCTCGATGGATGGCTGGGTGTGGGTGGCTGGTGGCTGGTGGGTGGGTGGGTGGGTGGAGGGCTGGAGCTGGTGGTGGGTGGGTGGATGGCTGGCTGGGTTGGGTGGGTGGGTGGCTGGCTGGGTGGGTGGTGGCTGCAGTGGGGTGGCTGGGGGCTGGGTGGGTGGGGTGGCTGGTGGGTGGTGAGTGTGGGTGGATGGCTGGCTGCCTTTTTCCCCTTCCTCTTCCAGGAAGCCCTCCTAGATCCCAGCTGCCCTGGGGTGACCAAGTCTTCCCTTCAGATTGCCTGTCTCTTCTGATGTTTTAGCCGATTCCTTCTTTGATCAGTTGCCTGGGGGTCCACTGGGACCTGGATCATCTGAATGACTTAAAAAATAGATGGGGGTAGTGGGAGTTGGTGGTACACTTCATTAAGCCCAGCACTTGGGCGGCAAGGACAGGCAGATCTCTAAGATGGAGGCCGGCCTGGTCTACAGAGCAAGTTCCAAGACAGCCTGGGCTACATGAGACCCTGTCTCAAAAACAAGCAAAACTAGATCAAAGGTTTCCATCCATCCCCTGAGTCTTGGGATCTGTGAGACTCAGTTTCTCCTGGACAGACACCTGGCTGGCCCTGCTTGTCCCTGGAGTCTTCCCTGGTAGACAGAGGACAACACGGAGCCTGCTGGCTGCTCTGTCCCCCACTCTTGTTCAGTCCCTTTGTCAGAAGGGGACATTGATGGACAGAGGGATTCGTGAGGGGCACAGCTCTTCACTGCAGAATCTGCGAGCTCCTCCTGGGTCGTCACAGCTCCTCTAGGTGGCTCTTCCTGCCTGGAGATGAAGCACCAGGGACCCCAAGGAAGGAGTGAGTCTGATGAGGGGCACAGGCACCTTAGATAGCTGTGTAAGAACACGGGGTCCCTCTCACACCAGAGGCGGGGCACCCAACGCTGGGCCAGTATGCCAGTCCAGCTGTGCATTTACTGGGCTCCTGCTGTATACAGGGCCTTCTGGCCACCTCGCCTGGACAGTATTTGGAGACAGACAGAGCAACCTCCCTTATGGGCCTCAGTTTCCCATTCCAGGTGTACACTGAGGGTGGAGACTGTGCTGAGAGACAGCCCAGCAAGACCCTAGACCCACACAGGCATGAGGGGATTGCTTTACCGCACACACACAAGCGTGAGGGGATTGCTTTACCGCACACGCACAAGCGTGAGGAGATTGCTCTACCGCACACGCACAAGCGTGAGGAGATTGCTCTACCGCACACGTTCAGTGCTCAGCCAAGGCGTATGCATGAACAGAGCTTTCTGGCCAGGCTACTTTGGAGAATGACGCAGTCACTCCGTGCCTCAGTTTCCAATCTTGCATCAGCCTCCCCAAGTCCAAGGGAGCATGGGATCTGGGGATTCCCCCCCCCAAAAATGAGTCTCCACGACCCTGGGGAGCCACTTACAAGAAGCCCTCCTTCTTCCCAGGGCCCCCAGGCTGCCGTTCTCAGACCAATAATCTAATCTCGTTTCCAAGGCATCGATCAATAACCCCCAGGCAGCACCAAAATGAGGCTCTTAAAGGGCCAGCATCCTGCCTGGTCACTGCCACCGACCCCTTGGCTTCTCCACTGTCCCCCTCGGCCCCTAGCCCATGGCTGTGTGGCTCCAGGCAAAAGGCCTGACCAATCAGAAATGTCAGTGCCCAGAGGGTCTGCCGAAGCGCAGAAACTGAGAAAAGGTGGGAGTTAGCTGCTGTCCCCTTCTGCAGCCTACCTGCCCTGTGTCCTCTTTATCCTACCTCGGGGACAGACCCCAAACCCCAAGCCCTTCCCTAGGGTTTATTCAAATGTCCTATGTGCCCACCTGATGGGGACCAGTAGGAGCCAGAGTATCCTCAGGAAAGCCCCCCACACCTGCATCTCTCTCTGCCTTGGCATCTGGTGTGGAATGTTCTGGAAGCCGCAATGGAAAGCTGCCCCAGACCTGGCTTGATGGAAGCTTCCAGAAATAGCCATGGGAGCCTACTCAGAAACAACAGCGACAGAGCCATGGTAGGCCAAACCTTCAGAAAGCAGCTATGCTGACTGCCCAGGAGCTACGGCAGTGGGCTTGCTGGCCACTGATTTCCGGTGACCCCTTGACCAGGTTGAGTGTATGGGGAAACTGAGGCCCAGTAATAGACACTGATATGCAGGAGCCCTCTGATCCTGCTGACCTATCCCCACGGGCTCCCACAGGTCCTCCCTGACACCCTAGCTGACCCCCAACCTCATCACCTTCCGGGTACAGTATTGGGGCTGCAAGGGTGAGCTGTGGTCGATGGTACGGTGACCTGGCAGCTGCCGTTGCCTAGGAGATGGCCTATGGCCACCAAGGGTGACAAGGGACACCACAGGGAGGGCGGTTGGAATAGGCAGGGCCCACATCAGAGACTCTGGACAGCTTCCTGGCCGTGTGGTAAACACCGCTGAGGTCTGCAGGGCGGGCACCTGCGCACCTCCAGAGATCTGCTGGCCAGCCATAGGTGTGCTTGCCCAACCAGTGGCCACCAGAGACACCCAGGAGGTGACATGCTGCCCAGCTTTCCCCAAAAGCCTGTGCTATTCACTCCCAGGAGGCCACAGAAGGCATTGGAGATGGAAAGCCAATGTCCCAGGACCCTGCAGGATCAACAGTCCAGCCTGGTGCCTACTGGAAGGAGCCACTCCCCTCCTCTGGCCCCGAGGCTGGTCTCTGTTTTGCAGGCATTCCCTGCTGAAAACCGTATTGTGGAACTGAGGCAGGGGGATTTCCTGTATGTGGCTAGGCCTCTGAATGGTTGACTTTAGGTACAACGGCACACTAGAGGCACGAATCTGGCTTCTCAGCAGTGTCAAGGGAGCCTCTAAGGTGGAAATTGGCGTAACAGGTAAACTGAGGCAGGAGCTATGGTCCTGACTGAGGTTATGAGGTAAAGGCCGCGGGAGTCAGTGAGTGGCCCCTGGAGCGTAAACTCTGTGGATGTCCGTCAGGGTGCACCATTCACACGATGACGTCCCCAGCACAGGGATCGCCCAGAACAGAGGACACACGGGCTTACACATGGAATGTGAGTGTGACAGATGTGCTCAGCATGCGTGTGCACGCACCAGCACCATGTAAGCACAAGCATGCGTGGGTGCGAGCACGCCTGTGCATCCCTCTAGCGTGATGGGACTCCGCATGGCCTTCGATCGTGGCGTGCACGAAGCATGAATTCACTGAACACGTGAACTTGCACAGGTGCCTCCCGGTAGGCCTACGGACTGCACGTGCGCACACGGAGCCTCGCGCCTCGTACTGTGGAGCGTTTCTGGGCGTCGTTTGCCATCTAGTGGACAGAAGCTGAACTGCAGCTCCATCTGGGGATACTTGGGGCCCCGGTGAGGCCTCCCACCCGCCTCCTGGGGGCCAGCGTGTGGCATGGTTTAGCTGGACTAAGAACCGTAAGGAACGGAGACAAGACGAGGGGTCAAAGGCAGGGCAGACAGGAAGGACACCCCCAGTGCTTCTGCCTGGGTCTGTGCGCGCTCTGGTTTGGGGGCGTCAACTTCGTATCCTTGAGGCTTTCCCACCCAGAGTGGTGGTGGGGCTCTGTCCTGGTTAGTTCTTGCTTGTCAAGTTGATACAAGCCAGAGCCATCTGGAAAGAGGGTCTCTCTGTACGAGGTTAGGGTGTCTCTGTAGTGGGGGTATAGGTCACCGAGAGTGCTTTAACGAGGCCAGCACCCCCCAACTCCCGTGGGAGCAGTGGTAGGAAAATGCACCCATTATAGTAGCCTGTGAGGATAGCTTTATGGCATTTTCTTGATGGATGATTGATGTGGGAGGGGCGGGAGGCGGGGCCACTCCTAGGCAGGAGGTCCCGTGCTGAGCAAGCCTTCTAGGCCTCAGCATCTGCTCCTGCCTTGAGTTCGCGCCCCGACTTCTCATGCCATATAGTCGGCCACAGACAGATACCACTAGGTGGCAACTTGGGCCTAGGTGCACACAGGAAGACCCCAAATCCGGCCCCATTTCTTTATAGTCCACTGGGAGTCCCCGAGGTTGGGGATTAGAGGCTGCCTGACCATAACCATGTGGCATCAGTTCTGCGCCTCAGTTTCCCCAGTGGATATGCAGCAAGCTGGTCTGAGATTACCGAGGGGGCCCTTCCAGAGGCGGCAAAGGTCCACAGGCATGTGCAAAGGCACCGCCGTGGCTGGTGCTCCAAGGCGAGGCTGGATTTGAGAGGCCCAGGCTTCTGTCCCGAATGCAAGAGGTGGGAACATTCGCGGGATTTGGGGGTCTCCTGGGACCAAGGACCCCAAGGTGTTCTGATCTCAGTTCTCAACTAACAGAGCATTTGAAGAAAACTTTAGGAGTGTAATGCCCATGCTGGGATCTGGGGGGGGGTAGCCTAAAGTCAAGGTGGGGAGAGAGAGTGGTCCCTGGGAGCCTCAGGAAAGTGACTCCACTGGGGCAGAGACCCCAGAACCTGAGGACACACCCCAGGCCAGGTGAGGAAGGCCCCAAGCACTGGCAGGTTCCCAGGAAGGGTAGCCAAAGCTGCAGCTGCCCTGATAATTATGCAAACATGCCAGTGAGGCATAATTACACCAGCTCTGCCCCCATGTTTCCACTGAGATGAGTCTGTTGTCTGTAAGAGGTTAGGGTGTCCCTGTATATGGGGGTGTAGGTCACCGAGAGTGCTTTAACGAGGCCAGCACCCCCCAAGTCCCGTGGGAGCAGAGGTTAGGAAAAGGCCTTGCATTTGTGGGTCTCACCTCCCCACAGGCTCCCGCCTCAGGGAAGCTTGCAAGGGCTGCGAGGTGACCCTGTGTGACCGGATGCTCTCCCAACAGCCACAAACCGTGAACTACCACAACTCTGTCACTGCGCCCAGAGAACAATCCTGCAGACACCAGCCCTCCCGGGCAGCAGGCTGCACAGGGTCCCCCAGCCTGCATCCAGAAGAGGGGACGTTGTAGTCACCGGAAGCTGGCCCAGCTCAGTCACCCACAGAAGACAGAAGGAACAAGCCAAAGAGGCACAGCAGAGGAGGGGACTAGATAGAGTGAAACAGAGGATGCGTACTGGACAGGGTGTCAAACAGAGACACAGAGAGACAGACAGGACCAGCTTTGGGGGTGCACACCTGTCATTCCGGCACTCTGGGAGAGGAGGCAGGAGGATCATGAGGTCAAGGTCATCCTTGGCTACACAGATAGTTCAAGGCCAACCTGAACCTTTCATCATATGAGAGGGTGGGGGGAGCCCTGCTGAGGCGGAGGCAAGGGCGCTTTCCGGCTGGCATAGTGCCAGCCAGCACCTGCTGTCTCAGTTCCCCTCAGGCCCTGCAGCTGCTGCTCTCCCTGCCTGGGACCCCCAAAGTGCACTGCCCAGAAGCCGGGGCCAGCAGTGCGGTCCGTGGACTGGTCCTGGGAGGTTTGATTTCCTCATTGGTGAAATGGAGACCTGAATACTTCCTCCTCCTCCTCCTGCTCCTCCTCCTGTTCCTCCTCCTCCTCCTCCTCCTGCTCTTTCTCCTGCTCCTCCTCCTCCTGCTTCTCCTCCAGCTCCTCCTTCTGCTCCTCCTCCTCCTGCTCCTGCTCTTGCTCCTCCTCCTGCTCCTCCTCCTCCTGCTCTTGCTCCTCCTCCTGCTCCTCCTCCTCCTGCTCTTGCTCCTCCTCCTGCTCCTCCTCCTCCTGCTCTTGCTCCTCCTCCTGCTCTTCCTCTTGCTCTTGCTCCTCCTCCTCTTATTCCTCCTCCTCCCCCTGCTCCTCCTCCTCCTGCTCCTCCTGCTCCTCCTTCTCCTGCTCCTTCTCCTGCTCTTGCTCCTTCTGCTCCTGCTCCTCCTTTTGCTCTTGCTCCTCCTCCTCTTACTCCTCCTCCTCCCCCTGCTCGTCCTGCTCCTCCTCCTCCCCCTGCTTCTCTTTCCCCATGGAGTGCAAGGCTGCCAAGGGTCTGCAGCTCAGAAGGCCTCAGCTGGGGATGATGACCTGGTGGGAGGAAAACACCAGTTCCCGGACATGGACTGTGGCACTCCTGAGGCCACGCACAGACACACATACAAATGAAACATAATTAGTATATATAATCTTACTATCTAAGAAGTCAGTAGCCGGTGCTGGCCGGGGGGGGGGGGGGGGGGAAGTGTCACAGCTGCTTTGGGGTTGGCGAATACAAGAGGCCAGTGGTCCACGGAGACCACGACACCAAAGAAGCAGGACAGGGGAGTCATACGTCCCTGGAGGATGGCTCTGAATCCCTGACACTCTTCCCTGTGCCATGTCTGGCCTTCAGTTTTGTCATGGAGAAACAAGGTCTTGATCTGTGTGTAGCCCAGGCTGACTCAGAATTCATGACAATCCTCCTGCCTCAGCCTATGTCACAGAGTTTACATGCTAGACTGGGACTCGAAGCTCCACCTTGGGGCCACCCCTGCCCCCAACCCCTGACAGCTGGGGGAAAAGGAGGTCACAGGGATGCACGGAGGACTGAGCTTAGCCTCTCCTTCAACCACTTTTGTTTTGGTTTGGTTTTTTGCTGTTTTTTTTTTAGTTATTCGAGACAAGGTCTGTGTAGCCCTGGCTGTCCTGGGCTCGCTGTGTAAACCAGGCTGGCCTCGAACTCACAGTGATCCGCCTGCCTCTGCCTCCCAAGCGCTGGGATTAAAGGTATGCGACATCATGTCTGGCTCCATCTATTTATCTATCTATGTATCTATCTATCTCTACTACATGGATGTGTCTGTGTGTCTGCCACATAAGCGCAGTGTTGTTGGAGGCCAGAAGAGGACGTTGGGTCCCTGGAGTTAGAATCAGCTGGCTATAGGCTGCCTGATGCAGGTGCTGGGATCAGAACCCAGATCTAGTGGAAGAGCAGCAAGTGTCCTTAGCCTCTGAGCATCTACCTATCTCTCCAGCCTCCAGGGCCAGGCCACTTCCTCCTGTGCAGCCCTAGGGGGCCCCCCTAGGCTCCCAGGCTGCTCGAAGGGACTGCCCCTTCTCAATCCCCAGACACCTGCAGGCCTCCAGCCTCCACCGCCTGGGACCTGGCTGACCTCTGTTTCTTCTGCTGCCTAAAAGACCAGGCATGGCCGGGCGTGGTGGCGCACGCCTTTAATCCCAGCATTTGGAAGGCAGAGGCAGGCGGATCGCTGTGAGTTTCGAGGCCAGCCTGGTCTACAAAGGGAGCCCAGGACAGCCAGGGATACACAGAGAAACCCTGTCTTGAAAAACCAACAAAACAAAAGTGGTAGAAGGAGAGGCTAAGCTCAGTCCTCCATGCATCCCTGTGACCTCCTTTTCCCTTGGCTATCGGGATTGGGGGCAGGGGTGTCCAGGTACCTTCCAACCACAGATGATCCCAAGGTGGAACTTCGAGTCCCAGTCTAGCATGTAAACTCTATGACATAGGCTGAGGCAGGTGGATCACTGTGAGTTTGAGGCCAGCCTGGTCTACAAATCGAGTCCAAGACAGCCAGGGCTACACAGAGAAATCCTGTCTCTAAAAACCAAAAAGAAAAAAAAAAAAAAAAAAGAAAGAAAAAAGGAAAAGTAGGAAGGGTGACAGGGTGACAGTGTGATTGTCCAGTAAACTGCTTGCCATGCAGGGTTGGGATCCTGGATTTAAGCCCCACAGTCCACATAAGAGGCTGGTGACTGTGCACACTTGGGGGACAGGGCTGTAAGCCCCCGGGGATTGCTGGCTATTGGGCTTGGCAGAACTGGGGAGCCCCAAGTTCAGTAAGAGGCTGAGTGTCAAAACCCGAGGTTGGAGAGCGAACCTATGCCCACGCAATGCTCTCACCTCCACAGTCGTGCGGTGGCGCATGTGCCCGCCGCCCACGCGTACACCGAAGGAGGACATTTGATTTCTTTTATTTCTTCATTTTGAGGCAAGGTCTAGACAGTGACTATCTAGCCCTGTAAACGAGGTTGTCCTGGAACTCAAAGATCTGCCGGCCCCCCTCCCCTTTCACACCCCCCACCTCACCTTCCACCCCCTCCCCAGCCCCCCACCTCACTGCACCTGGAGTGCTGGGGTTAAAGGCATGTGCCACCACTGCCCGGCTAATATATTTTATACACACACACACACACACACACACACACACACACACACATATACATATGTATGTATGTATATGTGTGTGTGTGTGTGTGTGTGTGTGTATTTAATGTATAAGTAAGTTGGTGAGCAATCCGGGGAGGCACCCTGTGTTGACCTCTGACTCTCTGACCACAGGCAAGCGCCCATGGTCCTAGAGAGATAAACAAAAACCCAAAACAAACCAACCAACCAAAACAGCCCAGGAAACACACCAGAGAGCGAAGCCACCATGAACTAGCTGGGGATCCGACTTCTCAAATCAAAACACAGAGAGCTGGAAGTCCCTCCCTCCAGGGCAGCCGGCCTCTGCTCAGCACCCCAACATTTCTTCCTTTGCTCCTCTCCTCTCCATACTTTATTTTTCATCTTCATAAACACTTACCCTTCAGCCAAGTAATGTGAGCAAGCCTGAGATGCCCTCCAGGCCCAGACAAGGGAATTGAGAGTCCCAAGCTAGCCTGGGCTCGCGAGGGAGCCCCCCCCTACTCTTTTTCTCTACATAGTCGCTCAATCAGAAGGGAGCAGGACATGGCGGAGCAGGCGGTCACCTCCAGGGGGGACCCGAGTTCCTCGCACCCACATGGTGGCTCACTGCCCTTGTTACAGTTATTTTTATAGAACTGTGTGTTTCTCTTAGTTTATTTTTTTTCTTTTTTTAAAGATTTATTTATTTATTATATATAAACATTATATGTTTCTCTTAGTTTATTTCTTTTCTTTTTTTAAGATTTATTTATTTATTATATATACACAGATCTCATTATAGATGGTTGTGAGCCAGTATGTGGTTGCTGGGAATTGAACTCATGACCTTTGGAAGAGCAGTCAGTACCCTTAACCTCTAAGCCATCTCTCCAGCCCTTAGTTTATTTCTCAACCCTGCTATCACACAAATAATTTGAGACTTTTATATTTGTTTATAGAGCTTTACAACACAATCTTGAGCAGTTTAAGTCTGTTCTTAACCCTCCCTGTTATCCTGACTCCATCTTTGCCAAAATCTCCACATTGCTTGCTTTTTAGTTCTTTCTTTGCTCAGGCTGAATCTTCTTCATCTCTCCTGCGTCTCTGCCCGTGGCTGGATCCCCTGCTTCCTCCTCTAGCTCCTCCTCCCCTGGCTGGCAGGAAGTCCCGCCCTATTCTCTCCCGTGCTCAGCAATTGGCTGTAAACAGCTTTATTGGCATACAACGGGACAATTGGGGAGCAGTGTTTATTTAAATTGAGACAGGAGATTCTCAGAACAAGATATGGTGGATACAGAAATCAGCGTTTGAATTACGCAATAACCTTATGCCTATAGCCCTCTGTAACTCTATCCCCAGAGGCTCCGACGTCCCCTTCTGGTCTCTGTGGACAGCAGGTATCCACATGATACAGGGAAAAGCCCGCCCCCCGAAATAAACCTATAAAAATGTTAAGAAAGATTGGCCGTGTTTGGGGGTGGCTAAAGGGACACTAGTTATTTTATTTCAATGAGCCTTTTCTCTTTCTTTCACTTTAAAAAATATTTTATTTAATTTTAACACACATTGGTGTGAGGGTGTCAGATCTTGGCGTTACAGACAGTTGTGAGCTGCCATGTGGGTGCTGGAAATTGAACCCGGGTCCTTTGGAAGAGCAAGCAGTGCTCTTAACCACTGAGCCATCTCTCCAACCCTCCCTTTTTTTTTTACTTTTTAAAAAGATTTATTTATTATTTATACAGTATTCTGCCCACACATGTGCCTGTCCACCACAAGAAGGCACCAGATCTCATTATAGGTGGTTGTAAGCCACCATGTGGTTGCTGGAAATTGAACTTGGGACCTTCAGAAGAGCAGACCTCTGAGCCATCTATCCAGCCCTCCCTCCCTCTCTCCCTCTCTCTCTCTCTCTCTCTCTCTCTCTCTCTCTCTTTGTTTTGTTTTGTTTTTCGAGACAGGATTTCTCTGTGTAGCCTTGGCCATCCAGGACTCACTTTGTAGACCAGGCTGGCCTCGAACTCACAGCGATCCACCTGCCTCTGCCTCCTGAGTGCTGGGATTAAAGGCGTGAACCACCATGCCCGGCTCCATTCTCTCTCTTTTTTAAATGTTACATTTTTTTTCTCAAGACAGGGTTTTTCTGTGTAGCCTTGGCTGTCCTGAACTCATTGTGTAGACCAAGCTGGCCTCAAACTCAGATATCCACCTGCCTCTGCCTCCTGAGTACTGGGATTAAAGGCGTGCGCCTCCTTGCCCGGCGCCTACACTTTTCTAAACATCAGTAATATCTGAAAAATTTGACATTTCTGTTTGTTTGTGTGGGAAGAGGCCTCATTTCACATATGACAGCCCAGGCTGCCTTCATGATCCCCCTGCCTCAGCTTTCCCAAGAGCCAGGATGACATTCCTGCTCATCCAGTGTCTATTTGTAGTTATTTATTTTTGAGACAAAGTCTCATGTAGCCCAGGTTGGCCTCAAGCTCTCTATGTATATGTAGTTGAGGATGACCTTGAACGCTGATCCTCCTACATCCAGCACTCAAGTACAAGAGTGACAGGTGTGTGTCACCATGTGGGTTTATACAGTGCTGGGCCTGGATGATGAGCAAGTGCTCTACCCACTAGACCCGAGCCTCAGTCCTATGTTCTAATGTTCTCTGGGTTTTGTTTTGTTTTGTTTTTCTGAGATAGGGTTTCTCTGTGTAGCCTTGGCTGTCCTAGACTCACTTTGTAGACCAGGCTGGCCTCAAACTCACAGAGATCCACCTGTCTCTGCCTCCCGAGTGCTGGGTTTAAAGGCACCACCGCCCAGCTCTTTGTTTGTTTTTACTACCCTGTTCTAAATTTTTACTCTTCTTATTGATTTGCAGGAACTCTTTTTTTGTGAAGGACACAAACACTTTAAGGGTTTTAATGAGACAAAGTCTTTTCTATTGAACTGTCACATCTCTCTGCCTTCAGCTCCTCCTTGGCTGCGGTTGGGAGTGTTCGATGCTTAGCCATACTCAGGGTGCTTTGTTCTGCTGTTTATTTGCTTGAGACAGAGTCTTGCTCTGTAGCCCAGGCTAGCAAATCTGTAGCCCAGGCTGGTCTGTAACAGGAGAGTCAACACTTCAGTCAGCCTCCTGAGTGCTGGGATGACAAGTGTGAACCGCCATACACAGCCCCATCCCTCCCTGTGCCATCTTTTCTTCTATCTTTGAGTTTGAGCCTTTTTCCTGCCCTGGGAAGAAGACAAAGACCCCAGAATACAGGGAGCTCAGCTGAGTGTAGACATTTCCTGCCCACCAGCCACCAGCTCACTCTCTCTCTTTCTCTGTGTGTGTAGGTGTGTGTGTGTGTATGTCTTTGGCCACATATCTGTCTCTGTTTCTTTGTCTGTCTGTCTGTCACACACACACACACACACACACACACACACACGAAAGAGAGATAAACTTGTTTTTGTTATGATCCCAAGTGTGGGATGGTGAACGGTCTTGTGTGAGAACAGGTGAGGTTAATCCACTAGAAGACAAACCACCTTGTGTGGGACCTTGATTGTTTCCAGCTGAAAAGATCCCGTGAACAGACTCTGGGAGGAGATATATAAGTGAGCCCAGAACTGGGGGCGGGGGCTTTGGAGACTTGGGATAGTTTTGGCTGTTCATCGCTCCACTTTGAGATGCTCCTAGAGAGAACCGCTCAAGGGAAGGCTTCAGGGCTCCGGGCTTCTGCTGAGGTTCTGGGTTCTGGTTACTCTAGGTTCCAGCAGAATCAGCCTCGGCACTAATATCCTTACGGTTTTGTTATTGTGTTCTTTAATCTCTTTTTCCTATTGTTTCGGTTAGTCGGGTTATAAGTGAGGTACGCTCGGTTAATAAGTCCATAATAAAATATATTTGTTAAGAAAATTGAGCCTACAAGTGGTGCCTAATGTGCTCTGAGCATCCTGGGTAACTTAACTTCTAATGTTGTGGGGGAAGATAATGATTTTCAAGAGATAGTAATGCTTTTTCAGGGTGTTGGCAAAATTGCAGCTGCTGTTACAAAGTCCTTTCCTGCCTTATACCCAGATGGAATTTTTTGTTTTTTCTTGGTCTTTTTACTATTTAACATATTTAAAAGGATTGGAAAAAAGACCAAAAAGATGCAAAAACTGGAAGGGTCAGTAAATCCTATTGCTCTGGAAAAGATGGCAGAGTTGGCAGTACGACTAGAAAATTTGAAAATAGAGGTTGAAGCAAATAGAAAACAAATTGTGCCACTGAGAAGGAAGAAAAACCTGGTGACTGAGAGTGAGTGTTTCCCACCATTGCCGCCCCACCCTGCTCCCTGGACCAGGCAGTCAGAGCACCAGCGTGTGGAAGGGGGACGCTGCAGAGGCTGTAAAAACACTACAGGAACAGGAGAGCAGAAAAACAAAAGGGTCTTTAGAGGAAAAGGTTCCCATAGATGAACCCCCCAGAGTCACACCATCACCATCGGCTTTTCCAGTTCCTGTAAGACGTGTGCCTGCTCAGCATGGAGCTGAGGGTTATGATGAAATGGCATGGAGTCCAACAGATATGTCAGGTTTAAAACACTTTAAGGAATGTATGAACTACATTCAGCTTTTGTTAAACAAATGCTGAGTACCTGGGCCACGCAGCATAGACTTGTCCCCCAAGACTGGAAAAGTTTGGTTTCAGTGGTATTAGAAGCTACACAACAGCTGCAGTGGTTACCATGGTGGCGAAGGGAGGCAGAGAGATTAGAACAAGAAAATAGGAGACGGGACATAAATGTTGGTAAAGAGCAATTGCTTGGGGAAGGGCGATATGCTGACTTAAGACAACAAGTCCAATAGGATGACACAGTGATCAAACAATGTCGTGCTGCAGCCTTAAGAGCCTGGAAGATGGTGAAGGAGCCTGGTAAGATAACCGTTCCCTTTACTAAGAAAATATATTTCAAGGGCCTGGGGAAGCCTTCACAGAATTTTTGCAGAGATTGGGATCAGCGCTAGGTAGTGCAATAGCAGATGCTGACACCAAACAGGCATTGAAACTCATTGTGGCATATGAGAATGCTAACACGGAATGTAAGAGGGCAATCAGACCCTTAAAGGAAAGAGGAGCACCATTAGATGACTGGGTAAGAAAAACAGTTAATATTAGCTTTCCAGAAAAAAAAGGAACAAAATCTGGCAGATGGATGTGTTTCATCTTGAAGAATTTGGAAAACTAAAATACGGACATCATATTATCGATACATATTTGGGACTTACATGGGCAACTGCCCTAAGTTGTGAAAAGACTGGTTGTGTAATTACTCATTTATTGGAAATAATGGGCAATCATGGGAATACCTGCACAAGTAAAAACTGACAATGCTCCTGCATATATACCCTTAAGGTGAAGAAATTCTTTATATGTTATAATATTAAGCATATAACTGGTATACCACACAATCCAACAGGGCAGGCAGTTGTTGAAAGAGCTAATCATACTTTAAAAGAGATGCTTATTAAACAAAAAGGAAGGGTAAAGAACCCCAGGGAGAGATTAAATAATGCTTTGTTGACTTTAAATTTTCTGAATGTTGGTGATGAAGGGACAACAGCAGCTGAGAGACATGGGGTTATAGAAAAAACTGAGGAACTAGGACAAGCAATTTACTATAAAGATTTATCGACCATGGACTGGAAACCTGCAAAAGTTTTGCGGTGGGGCCGAGGCTATGCCTATATTTCTACAGGGAGTGAAAAAATATGGTTGCCGACAAAACTTATAAAGATTGGATCTGACCAGGGAAGACCTCTTAGTACATTATACATGAATGTGTTCATATAACAAGGGAATAATAGGGGATATCTGGTCCTTATGACATCACATTCTTTCTTACAGCTTGGATATTACAGCTCAAACAGATGTGTAATATTGATGGCTTACACCTGCTCAGAAACAGGGCAGACGTTTATCTTTAAATAATTTGTACACCTTGAAAATTCCATATATGTGTGTGTGTGTGTGTGTGTGTGTGTGTGTGTGTGTGTGTACATATACACACACAAGTACTTATACTAATACTTGTGAGAGTTTGCTTATTTTCAGAGCAAAAAACCAGATACTTATGAAGACAAAGCAGGTGGCCCAGGTGGTTCAACATCAAAGACTGCTTCAGCTGCTGTTTCCTCAGGAAACTGGATGCATATCAACTTTAAAAAGGGCTAGCCCCAAGGATCGATCAAAACAAACAAACAAAAAAACTGGACGAAACAGATACAGCTAGCTTTTGCAGTGCTTGGCCAATATCTTATTTTTCTAAGGGTACCCTAAAATTTTTTTCCTCAAAACAGCAAAAAGCAATTTTGAGAGAATGACGCCCCTATTCCCAATAGGTGAGGTGGTGGTTTTTGGTGGGTTATCAATGTTCATTTTTGCCTAGGGGGGGTTAGTTATAAGTTAATACAATTTTCACTTAGGGATTTCTTCTATCCTTCTTTCTCATTTTTCTATCTTATCTAACGTTAGGGAAAAGGGGGGAGAAGGGAAGATATGAGGGAGGAGTTAGATTTATAGAATGAAAAGTAGATTATTGAATCTACTAGCCTCAAATATTTCACATTGGTATTGTAGATTGATGGAAATGTACGATTTTCCCTTTTTCAACTTTTGCTTTATATATTGTATATGGTATGTTAATGGAAACTTAAATTGTATGTAGTATGTTGGTAGAAACTTAAGATCATTTTGTTTGACATTTATTTAATGTATTGTACATGTACAACTTATTTGAAAAGGTGAAAAATAACTTATAATTTGTTCATGATGGTAGGAGATAGAAATTGGTAGTTGATCACTTATAAATCTTACTAGATACTAAATTACTTAATTATAGAATAAGGTTTATTTGGTTTTTTGTATATGTTTTCAAAGGAATAGATAGATGATAAAATAAATAGATAAATAGTCTTCAAACACTTCAGAGATCCACAGAAAATGACATTTAATAATAAGGGCTTTTATGACAGAGAGACACATCCGTTCCTGGCAGCACCTCCAGTGTAATTATGTGGGCATCAAGAAATGATAGTGGCAGATAGCCACTGGACTGAGGAACTGTGCGCATCTCTACTGCTGATGAGAGAATGACCGTCTGCTATGATCAAGCCTGACACTGAGAAACTGGCTGCCCAGCCTTGCAGAGATTAGGTGGGCCAGTCCTTCAGGATTCCTGCTTCAGAGCAGTCTGTGAGATGCTTTGAGCTGGCTGAAGGCAGGATGCACCTAGGATGGACAGAAACTTGTAACAATCAAGAAGCAGTCTGTCAGATACCTGGGCCCGGCTGGCTGAACACTGGATGCCCCGACAATGGAGAGGAACTTGTCATTGTCCAGACAGTCAGCTCTCTGTCTTGTCAATACATTTGGAAGTTGCTTGCCTGCACTTCCTTCATATTAGATAGTTTTTCCTTCTGGCATCTCTGATGGGGTTGAAGACTAGATAGCCACAGTATTAATATAAGTTTAGTTAAAAAAAAAAAAAAAAGGAAAAGAAAAAGAAAGAAAAAACGTTAGACATTAGGATAAGAATCAGTAGCATAGGATAGTGGAATAATTTCTTTAAAAGTGTTTACTACGAATGGACTGGTCCTTGTAAATGTTGACTTAATAGATAATTCTTATTTTGTTGTATATAGCTTATTGTATTAGATAGAAAGGGGGAGATGAAGGAAAGATAAACCTGTTTTTTAGGATCCCAAGTGTGGGATCGGAACAGTCATGTAAGAACCACTTCTTGCGGAAGCTTGATTGTTGCCAGCTGGAAAGATCCATAAACAGACTCTGGGAGGAGATATATTAATGAGCCCCAAACTGGGGCCGGGGCCTTTGGAGACTTGGGATAGTTTTGGCTGTTTATTGCTCTACTTCAAGATGCTCCTAGAGAGAACCGCTCGAGGGAAGGCTTCGGGGCTCTGGCTCCTGCTGAGGTTCCAGGTTCTGATTACTCCAGGTTCCAGCAGAAGAAATCTTGCTGATTACACCAGGAAAATCGTACCTCGGAACTGATATCCTTACGGTTTTGTTATTGTATTCTTTAATCCTCATTTCCTATTGTTTCGGTTAGTCGGGTTATAAGTGACATTTGCTCGGTTAATAAGTCCTTAATAAAATATATTTGTTAAAAAAAATTGAGCATACACGCTCACACTTACAGAACCTCTCGATGGGTTCCACAGCACGACCACAGGAGGCCCATGTGCCTCCTGCACACTTTGCAGCCCGTTTCTCTTCAGCCAAAGGCAACGCTTGGGGCAAGAAGAACCATGTGTGCTCAATGCTGAGCTCTTCATGCGTTAAGAGGGGCTGGGCTGGAAAGATGGCTCAGAGGTGAAGAGCACTGGCTGTTCTTCCAGAGGTCCTGTGTTCAAGTCCCACAACCATCCATAATGAGATCTGGTGCCTTCTTCTGGCCTGCTGGCTTACATGCAGGCAGAACACTGTATAAATAATCCTTTTTTTTTTTTGTTTTTTTTGTTTTTTCGAGACAGGGTTTCTCTGTGTAGTCTTGGCCATCCTGGACTCACTTTGTAGACCAGGCTGGCCTCGAACTCACATTGATCCGCCTGCCTCTGCCTCCCGAGTGCTGGAATTAAAGGCACGCGCCACCATGCCCTGCTCAAATAATCCTTAAATAGTTAAAAAAAAAAAAAGGGGGGGGTGAGGTTGACATCGCCCTCCTCCACAGGCCAGTAGATGATCCAGGAGACCCCAGTGTAAAGGCGGCACTGTGGTGCCAGCAACAATGGCACATTCCTGTGTGATTCTCTTCCCTTAGCCTATGAGCTATGCATCGACACCCTGGGATGTGGTTTACGGGGTTCCCTGAGTTTCCCCATCTGAAAATATGTTTCTGGCCTCTTGGCATCTGAGTACGTCTGAGAGCACTGACATGGGGCTTGAGAGTGGAGATCAGAGAGGGTCAGCTCTGGCCGAATATCACACATTGAGAATACGTTAGAGTTAGAACTCAGACCCTAAGAGCCAAGCAGGCCTCCTCACCCTGCCTGGAATCAATCAATTTCTGTGTGTGTGTGTGTGTGTGTGTGTGTGTGTGTGTTTGTGCGCGCGCGCGCGCACGTGTTTCTTGGGTGTAATTCCTTGGGAGACATCAACATTATTTATTTATTTTTAATAATTTATTTTACTTTTTTTTAATGTGCATTGTTGTGAAAGTGTCAGATCCCTTGGAACTGGAGAAAGAGACAGGTGTCAGCTGCCATGTGGGCGCTGGGAATTGAACCCGGGTCCTTTGGAAGAGCAGATAGTGCTCTTAACCACTGAGCCATCTCTCCAGCCCCTTATTATTTATTTTTCTACAGAAGGTTTTGTTTGGCTAGGCATGGTAGCACACGTCTTTAATCCCAGCACTCAGGAGGCAGAGGCAGGAGGATCTCTGTGAGTTTGAGGCCAGCCTGGTCTACAAAGTGAGTCCAGGATAGCCAGGGCCACACAAGAGAAACCCTGTCTCAGAAAACAAAACAAAAAAAAATCATTTTTTTGTTTTTGTTTTTGTTTTATTTTTTCCAGACAGGGTTTCTCTGTCTGTCCTGGCTGTCCTGGACTACACTTTGTAGATCAGGCTGGCCTTGAACTCACAGAGATCTTCCTGCCTCTGCTTCCTGAGTGCTGGGATTAAAGGAGTGTGCCACCATGCCCAGCTATTAAAAAATATTTTTAAAAAAGCTTTTGTTTGTGCATATGCACATTAGCCAAAGAGCACAGTGTGAGAATCAGTTTGTTCCTTCTTCTGTGTGGAGCCTCAGATCGAGTTCAGGTGGTCAGGTTCGGCTGCAATCACCATTACCAGCTGTGCCATCTCACCAGCGCCACCCCTCCGCCCCCCAGAACCTTAGAGCTTGTATTCCACTCTGTGGTGGTCCTGTAATTGGCAGTGCTGTGGTGCTCCTGTAATTAGCAGCGCTGTGGTGCTCCTGTAATTGGCAGTGCTGTGGTGCTCCTGTAATTGGCAGTGCTGTGGTGCTCCTGTAATTAGCAGTGCTGTGGTGCTCCTGTAATTGGCAGTGCTGTGGTGCTCCTGTAATTGGCAGCGCTGTGGTGCTCCTGTAATTAGCAGCGCTGTGGTGCTCCTGTAATTGGCAGCGCTGTGGTGCTCCTGTAATTGGCAGTGCTGTGGTGCTCCTGTAATTAGCAGTGCTGTGGTGCTCCTGTAATTGGCAGTGCTGTGGTGCTCCTGTAATTGGCAGTGCTGTGGTGCTCCTGTAATTAGCAGCGCTGTGGTGCTCCTGTAATTGGCAGCGCTGTGGTGCTCCTGTAATTGGCAGTGCTGTGGTGCTCCTGTAATTGGCAGCGCTGTGGTGCTCCTGTAATTAGCAGCGCTGTGGTGCTCCTGTAATTGGCAGCGCTGTGGTGCTCCTGTAATTGGCAGTGCTGTGGTGCTCCTGTAATTGGCAGTGCTGTGGTGCTCCTGTAATTGGCAGTGCTGTGGTGCTCCTGTAATTGGCAGTGCTGTGGTGCTCCTGTAATTGGCAGCGCTGTGGTGCTCCTGTAATTAGCAGCGCTGTGGTGCTCCTGTAATTGGCAGCGCTGTGGTGCTCCTGTAATTGGCAGTGCTGTGGTGCTCCTGTAATTGGCAGCGCTGTGGTGCTCCTGTAATTGGCAGCGCTGTGGTGCTCCTGTAATTGGCAGTGCTGTGGTGCTCCTGTAATTAGCAGCGCTGTGGTGCTCCTGTAATTGGCAGCGCTGTGGTGCTCCTGTAATTGGCAGCGCTGTGGTGCTCCTGTAATTGGCAGTGCTGTGGTGCTCCTGTAATTGGCAGTGCTGTGGTGCTCCTGTAATTAGCAGTGCTGTGGTGCTCCTGTAATTAGCAGTGCTGTGGTGCTCCTGTAATTGGCAGTGCTGTGGTGCTCCTGTAATTGGCAGTGCTGTGGTGCTCCTGTAATTGGCAGTGCTGTGGTGCTCCTGTAATTGGCAGTGCTGTGGTGCTCCTGTAATTAGCAGTGCTGTGGTGCTCCTGTAATTGGCAGTGCTGTGGTGCTCCTGTAATTGGCAGCGCTGTGGTGCTCCTGTAATTGCAGTGCTGTGGTGCTCCTGTAATTGGCAGTGCTGTGGTGCTCCTGTAATTGGCAGCGCTGTGGTGCTCCTGTAATTAGCAGCGCTGTGGTGCTCCTGTAATTAGCAGCGCTGTGGTGCTCCTGTAATTAGCAGCGCTGTGGTGCTCCTGTAATTGGCAGTGCTGTGGTGCTCCTGTAATTAGCAGCGCTGTGGTGCTCCTGTAATTGGCAGCGCTGTGGTGCTCCTGTAATTGGCAGTGCTGTGGTGCTCCTGTAATTGGCAGCGCTGTGGTGCTCCTGTAATTAGCAGTGCTGTGGTGCTCCTGTAATTAGCAGCGCTGTGGTGCTCCTGTAATTAGCAGCGCTGTGGTGCTCCTGTAATTAGCAGCGCTGTGGTGCTCCTGTAATTAGCAGCGCTGTGGTGCTCCTGTAATTGGCAGTGCTGTGGTGCTCCTGTAATTAGCAGCGCTGTGGTGCTCCTGTAATTGGCAGCGCTGTGGTGCTCCTGTAATTAGCAGCGCTGTGATGCTCCTGTAATTGGCAGTGCTGTGGTGCTCCTGTAATTAGCAGCGCTGTGGTGCTCCTGTAATTGGCAGTGCTGTGATGCTCCTGTAATTGGCAGCGCTGTGGTGCTCCTGTAATTAGCAGTGCTGTGGTGCTCCTGTAATTGGCAGTGCTGTGGTGCTCCTGTAATTAGCAGTGCTGTGGTGCTCCTGTAATTAGCAGTGCTGTGGTGCTCCTGTAATTGGCAGTGCTGTGGTGCTCCTGTAATTGGCAGTGCTGTGGTGCTCCTGTAATTGGCAGTGCTGTGGTGCTCCTGTAATTAGCAGTGCTGTGGTGCTCCTGTAATTAGCAGTGCTGTGGTGCTCCTGTAATTGGCAGTGCTGTGGTGCTCCTGTAATTAGCAGTGCTGTGGTGCTCCTGTAATTAGCAGTGCTGTGGTGCTCCTGTAATTGGCAGTGCTGTGATGCTCCTGTAATTGGCAGCGCTGTGGTGCTCCTGTAATTAGCAGTGCTGTGGTGCTCCTGTAATTGGCAGTGCTGTGGTGCTCCTGTAATTAGCAGTGCTGTGGTGCTCCTGTAATTAGCAGTGCTGTGGTGCTCCTGTAATTGGCAGTGCTGTGGTGCTCCTGTAATTGGCAGTGCTGTGGTGCTCCTGTAATTAGCAGTGCTGTGGTGCTCCTGTAATTAGCAGTGCTGTGGTGCTCCTGTAATTAGCAGTGCTGTGGTGCTCCTGCCTTTGGTGGGGGGCTGATCTGCCAATGGCCACTGGAGATTAGTGTTGAGAGGTCAGAAGTCATTTTGGTGGCCTGTTCCTTACGCTGAGGACTTGAGGGATTTACTCAGAGGCTGGGAGAGGGGACATAACCCTGTGAGGGAGCCGTAGAGTGTGAACAGGCCAGCTGGGAGGGAATGGGAGAGGCAAGGCTGGCCCAAGGGCACAGATGAGCAAGAAGGACATGAGGCTAAGGGCACTCCACTGCCCCTGGGTGTTTTGAGTTGCAGAGCTGAACTGGGGCACCGTGGGAGGCTGGGAGGCTGGCTCCCAACAGGGTGACCTGCACCGATAGGGGACGTCAGTCGGTGCGATTCATGGGTGACTTGCCTTTGCCAGCGGTTCCCGGGCCCTGAGGGTGCCCCAGCTCTGAGTGTTCACCTTGAGTTCAGCTATGGGTTTGGGGGTATCTGTGTCCTGTTTATCCCATGTGGTCTCAGGGACTTTCTTCTTGCTGCCTGTGGGGTCTCCTTTTCCAGGATGTCAAATGGAGTCCTTGTCTGTCACTCTTCACCCCGACATCTTCCCACAGTTAGGTTCCACTCACAGCAGGTCCTTTGTGCCTGAAGGAGCTGGCCACCAATGACTTCTGACCTTTGCCCTCTGGCCCTACGGGAGAGAATAGTCCAGACTTCTTTCCCCTCATCTGTGTAGGTAGGTGAGCTGAGACAAGGAGAAATTGACATAGAAACCCAGTCCACTCTCCAGCAAGGGACCCCTGACTCCTAGCCTCAGTTTCCCCAGGTAAGTAGCATATGGTTTGCTCAGTCCCTGAGAGCAGCTTCTGGGAGGAAGGGTGGACACCCTGGCATTGTCTGAAAGGCATCTTTTCACCAAGCAGAAGTCAGGTGGGATGCGCTGCACCGTGCTGGTGTGTAGGTAGAAACCAGGCTGGGCTCCTTGTCCCCTGCTGTGCCTCCCCTGGGGTCACTAGGCCGGACAGTGCCTGTGGGGGCTGACAGGGAGGAGCCCGGTGTTTGTTCATATTGTCCTGGAATGTGGCAGAGCAGGCCCCCAGGGACCTGAGTCAGGGCCTGAGGCACCTGGCCAGGAGTAAGGCTGTTGTTGTTTTCCTAGGCAGGTGACACTGCCTTTGTGGTGCACTGGGAGGGGGTTGGGGACCACAGTGGGGTCTCCTTAATCCCCATCCCCATCAAGCTGGGTTCATGTTCAAACTAAAGGCCGGTTTGGGGCGTGGGGTTCACCTTGAGGCCAGGGCTGGGTCATAGGTCAGGGCTGCAGAACCGGCTCAGCAGTTAAGAGCTGCACAACTTTTGCAGAGGACCAGGGTTCAATTCCCAGTGACTACATGGCGGCTCACAGCCATCTGTATCTCCAGTTCCAGAGGACCTGATATCGTCTTCTGGCCTCTGAGGACACCTGCACGCCCTGTGGTGCATACATACACTCAGGCACACATATACCCATAAAAATAAATATATGCCTATTCTTTTAAAACGGAGCTCAGAACTGGGGGTAGGGGGTAGAACTAGGGTACATGTAGGGCACGTGACCGCTGGGTTCCATTCCCAGAACCACATAACCCATCATCTTAGCATCCTGAAGACAGAGGAGGGAGGATCAGGAGTTCTAAGTCACCCTTGGCTACTTAGTGAATTCAAGGCCAGCCTGGGCTACAAGAGACCCTTTCTAAATAAAACAAAAGGAAATGGAATAGAAAAACAAGAACTGGGGTTCGACTTGGCGCAAGGCCTGTCCAGTGTCGGGGATCGGCTGTGATACTGGCTACTCTATGCATTCAGGCAGTTTTCACCCAGTTTCTCTTGGCTGTACCTTGGCTCCACCTCAAGGCCACAAACCTCAAACATGAAACCCCTGCTCCCCGTTTCCTCCTTCTCCCGAACCCTAAGGCAACCTCTGTCACTTCCACCGAGCCCTGAAGGTAGCTGATCCTGACACACACACCCCTACTTCCCACTCCCCACCCCAACAGCTCTCTTGACTCACAAGAGCCCCTGGCCAAGTCCAGGGTGGAAAAGCCCAGTGTCAAACCATTCTTTTCCTACACTAAGAGACGAGGGAGGCAGCAGTCCTCAGAGCCAACTGCTGGAGTTTGTAAGGAGATGAAAACTGTGTCTGTTGCTCAATACCCACTACAGGGGATGGCGCCCAGGCCCCAGTCCATAGAAGTCCTCAGCCCATCACTGGGGAGTCTAGGCGGGGCTCCACCCCTGACCACGCCCCCAGCACCTCACTGGGGGATTCTAGGCGGGGCTCCACCCCTGACCACGCCCCTGCCCCCTCACTGGGGGATTCTAGGCGGGGCTCCACCCTGACCACGCCCCCTGCCCCTCACCTGGCGCTCCCAACATTCAGTTCTCAACCCATGACACCCTAAGCCTTCCTTTTAGCTTCTCAGACAAACACCCAGTAAGTTATCCAAGGTGCCCTTGCGCTTGCCCTACTGCTGCCTCAGTCTCCCGAGTAGCGGAGATGTACAGAGGCCCATCTTCTATTGCCTGCCCTCTTCTTTGATGGGGGTTACTCCTTAGTCCTGGTGCCTTATACTCCTGCAAAAATGGCTTCAGGTTCCAGGTTGCACACACAGTGCATATGGCCGAATGAGACGGGATCCGTGGCAGGTGGACGGGTTCCCCCAGCATCCACAGCAGAACAAAGGGCACAGTCAGGAGGGCGGGTGGGCGGGGGCGGGGAGGCCGTGGGCAGCCCTGAAGGGGCCCTGGCTCCAGCCTTTGGCAGCTTGTCCTCATGCCAGGGCACACCCAAGCCTCAGGGCTGGGCAGAGGTGCTCCCCACCAAGGGCTGTTCCGCAGGGTGACTCAGCCCCGAGACAGGCCTCCTGGGGGAAGACAATGCTGGCTTGTGAGCGCCCGGAGAGCCTCCCTGCAGGTGTGAGGCCCCCCGAGGAGCCCGGGGAGCTCCAGGAACCTCAGTCTCTGTCTCTGTACAATGGACTCACTTTCTGGGAAGGACAGGACAGCTTGAGGTTGAAGAGTCCGTCAGAGGCGGGCGAAGGAGGAGGTGCCACCAGGGTGCCAGCCGGAGCCCCACCGCAAAGCATGTTGCAGGCGGCCCAGTCAAACTCCTGGAATCGACATTGAGCCGCAGGAAGGGACAGAGATTCAATCCAGAGACCCAAGTCCCTCAGCAGGGACATAGAAGGGCCTGGCTGAACCAGGCGTGGTGGCACATGTCTTTAATCCCAGCACTCAGGAGGCAGAGGCAGGGGATTGCTGTGAGTTCGAGGCCAGCCTGGTCTACAAAGTGAGCCCAGGAGCCAGGGCTACACAGGGAAACCCTGTCTCAAAAAACAAAAAACAAAACAAAACAAAAAACAAAACAAAACAAAAAGAGCCAGGCAAAACATGTTCAGTGACACCTTCTGCATGGCCATGACTATACCCTCTGATTTCCTTTATGGGTACCCTGAGTCCCAACAGCCTGCCCAAGGGCTCTGAGGCATGGGGGGGGAGGGAGTTTAAAGGACTGGAACTGGAGCCCGGAGCCAGGGCTGAGTTCAGTTAGAATCCACAAAGTAGCCCTGGCTTTCTTTCCTGTACCCCATAAGCAGGTGTGCTAGGTGGGGGTGGTGGGGTGTGGGATGCCAACAGGAATTCAGGGTCATCCTTGGCTACATAGGAAGTTGGAGGCTAGCCTGGGCTACACGCGCCCCTTTTTCAACCCCCCCCCCACCAATGCCGGCCCCAAAAGGATTGGAACTAGAGTTGTGATGGACATAGGTCCCTTCCTGCGAGGCGCGAGAAATGTCCTTGCATCTGTCCTTGCATCTGTCTGTGTGTAGGAAGAGAGCCACCGTGAAGCCTTGACACTTGCTCTTCCATCGTTCTTTCAGCTGTACTCATAGGGTGGGGAGTCCCAAAGACACTAGGAGTGAGGACAGAGGGGACAATTTTCTCTAGAACCCTCAGGCAGAGCCGGAAGTGTTTCCTCGCTTTAAATTTTTTTTTTTTTTTTTTTTTTTTTAAAGATGTGGTCTCTGCTGCTTGGAATCTTTGTGAGTTCGAGGCCAGCCTGGTCTACAAAGTGAGTCCAGGTGAGCCAGGGCTATTATACAGAGAAATCTGGGGTGGGGGGCTGGCGATGGGGGAGGGGAGGGGGGGACATAGGGTCTACAACTTGGCTGGTCTCAAACTCAGAGACCTGCCTTCCTCTCCCTGCAGAGCACTGGGATTGAAGGTGTGTGCCACCATGCCTGGTCTCATCATTTTCCTAATTTATTCTCTCACATATTACATCCCGGCCACAGTTCCCTCTTCTGCCTTCATTATTTATTATTTATTATTTTTGGTTCTTCGAGACAGTGGTTCTCTGTGTAGCCCTGGCTGGCCTGGGATTAACTCTGTAAACCAGGCTGGCCTCTGCCTCCCAGGCGTGCATCGTCATCGCCCGGCATTTTTTACTATACCCATCACAGATCATCTATTTTCTTTTTCTTTTTTCTTTTTTTTTTTTTGGTTCTTCGAGACACGGTTTCTCTGTGTAGCCCTGGCTGTCCTGGACTCACGTTGTAGACCAGGCTGGCCTCGAACTCAGTAATCCACCTGCCTCTGCCTCCACCCGAGGGCTGGGATTAAAGGCGTGCGCCACCACGCCCAACTAGATCATCTATTTTCAAGAGAAGGAAAAGCTGACCAACGTGGGGTCCCTCAGCACTAAACAGAAGGACCAATAGTTTGCCAGCCTCTCATTAAGGACCTGATATCCCAACCCGACTTTGCGATACCCGCTCGCGACACATAACATCCAGGGCCCACTCTAGAAACTCAAATAGAACCCACTAGACGTGGCTGCGCCGGCGGGCATAACAACCACAAAATAAGAGTCCCAACCCCCCGCCCTTCCACCGCCTTCCCGGCGAGAGAGCTTCTCGCGGCCTCTCGCTCTGAGAATCCCGCCTCTGCTGTAGGGCGGGAGCGTAGGCGGTACTTCGTGGTGAATGGGTGGAGCAACTGCCAATCAAAGCCCCCCATCCGCCCATTGGCTGTCTGTGGTGGCCCTTATCTTTCAATCTCATGGTCCTTCCCGCTTGCGTCATGGACGCTTGGCTCAGCGCGTGTGTGTGCACCACCGCGTAGGAAGATAGTCCCTAAGGCTCTGCCTCGGTTGATACCTAGTATCTCCGCCGGAAGCACTTTAGTCTTAGATACTGGGTGGCTCTGGGTGCCATGGTAATCCCTGTGGGTGTCTTGGCAGCGACTGTTGTGAGGTGGTGTACGGTAGCGTCTCCCCGAGAGGCGGTGGAGGGATCCGTACAGTGCATCCGGCCGGGGCGCGGCCGCGGCGACTTAGGGGAGGTGGCTTTGGGATGGAGGGGGCGTGGCCTCGAGGGGGCGTGGCTTCCGCGGGCGGCGCGGGGCGGGGGGGGGGGGCGGAACATGTCTCCCGCCGCAGGAAGATGAGGCAGCGCCGGCGGCTGCGGGCGTAGCGGGCCACCGCGGGCCACCGCCGCGCGCCGCCGCCTCTGCTACGGTCCCTTCCCGCGGGGCCTGCTCTGGGAGAAGCTCGAAAGAGGCCAGGCGACGCGAACGCGAGTGGGGAGGAGGAGGAGGAGGAAGGACGCGCGCCCCCGAGCCCTGCGCGCTCCCGCCGCCCACGCGCGACCCTCGGGGACGCGCCCGCCACCCTTTTGTCCCCGGGGTCCCCGAGGGCGGTGGGCAGCAGGGAGCCCCGGTGCACCCGGTGTATGCCCCCGCCCAGCAGGTGAGCGCACGCGGAGGGGCCCCGGGCGCGCGCGTGGGGCACACGGGGACGCGCGCACGGTGGGGACCCCCCCTTCTCTGCTTAGTGCATGGGAAAAGAAAAGTTGCCTCCGGGTCTCTCTCGGGTCTTCGGGGAGGCTGGGCATGGGGCGAGCCCCCGGGGGAGGGCTGCACGCGTCCCCCTTGCACAGGGCCCCGGGCCCGGCGGCGCATTGTTCTCTGTCTTCAACTTTGCGCGCCTGGAGAGGGGGGCGACGTGGAGGGGACGCGCGCACTTGGGAGCAAACTTTGCCCAGGCCTCTTTTGTGACGGCTCTCTTTGGACGGTCACCCAACTTCATCGGGAGGGGGTTCTCCAACTCGTAGGGATCTTAGGGGAGGTGTTCTCTTATCTTCTATCCTCAACCTCCACCCTGAAGGAGTGGGGTCCCCCTGATCGGAGCTGAAGTTTGTGGTGGTGGGGCGGGGGAGACAGAGGACCATGTCCTCATCAGCTAAGGGTTCCCCAACTCGTGGTTCTCTTAGAGGAGTTGTCCTCTTACCACCCACCTCCAGCCCTTCACTCAAGGAGGTGTCCCTTGGTCCTAGCTGGAGTTTAGAGGGATGAGGGCTATCCTCACACTCCGCGACCCGGGGTTCCCTAACTCTTGGGGGATTTGGAGGGAGGTGTCTCCTTCCCACCCACCCTCAGCCAAGGAGGCCCCCAACCCTCCATCTGAGCTGGAGTGTGGAAGGAAGAGCGAGGAGAATCTCTTCAACTCCGTAGCTGGGGTCCCCCAACTCCTGGGGGTCTGGGGAGATACGTCTCCCCCTTACACACACTTAGGGATGGGCCCCTTGATTCAAGCTGGAGTTCGCAGGAGGAGAGAACACGTCCTTTTGTCTGTCGCTAAAAAGGGATCTCTGGCTACAGAGAAGCAGGGCAGACGCGGGGACCCCGAGATGGAAACATCTGCTCCGTGTTAATGTGGGGCGCGGCACAGCTTAGGGTTTGGGACACGGTGGTGGCCTCTGCGAGCCTCAGAGAGCTTCCAGCCTTCCTCTCCCTCCCGCACTGGCTGCTGGAGTGGGGGAGGGAAGAGAAGGGAGGGCTGTCCCCAATTCTGCTTGCCCCCCCTTAATCCAAAGTCTCAGGTTGTCCCATTCCTTCCCTCTCAAAAGTGTTTATGGCACCCTGAGTATTTGTAGACTCCAAGTAGTGTTTTACCTCTCCTGGGGTTACCCAGAAAAATCGGTTTCAAATACCCCACAAAAAAAAAAAATGTGGTTTCATACAACTTAAAAGGAAAAAAAAAAAGTCAGTTTCACACGTCCTCCAAAAAGGATAGAAAGAAAAAAAAAAAAACAGCGGGGGAGGAGGTACCTGTTTCACACTCTATGTCTGAGTTGGCAAACAAAAGACTTGGGGTTCCTGAGCTTCTGCACATGGGTCCTCCCTCAACCCCAGAACCTCCTTCCCCGATCCTTTCTGGGGGGACCCTGGAAAAAGTTAATTTCTTAAATGTGTGCTAGGCGGCCACGCTTTCCATGCTCTTCCTGGGGTGGGCCTGGCAGGTGGGTCCCCTCCCCGCTGGAGAAGCAGGGCCCCCTGGGACCTGAGGGGAACCCCAGGACTTGGGGACCCCCTCCCCCACCAGGGTGATGTTGGTAAAAGGATGTTTTTAAACTCGGCTAGGGATAATTCCCGGATACATCCTGACAATAAGACAGCCCACTAGGTTTTGTTTTGTGTGGGTTTTTTTTTTTTTTTTTTTTTTTTTTTTTTTTTTTTTTTTAACTTTTCTGAATGAGGTTGGGTTGGGGGGGGGATGAAAGGGAGAAGTTACGGGTCTCAAGGTTACGCCTATTTCACCAACCTGGTGGAATCTTGAAGCTAGGTGTTTGCTTTGCTTTGAATTTGGGGGTGATTTGGATCTTGAGTGTTCAGTGACAGCTGCTGCTGCTGTTCCACAAAATTTATTTGGAAGACTCAGAGTCTAGTCTGGTCCTTGCCTCCCAGACAGGCCCATGAATGGCCCCCAGGGCATGATAGGAGTGTTCCTAGTTACCCCCTGTCCCCCAACACACACCAGTTTAAAATATGCAACCTGACGCTTGGTGGTCCTGTGGGAATGGAGAGAGTTCATATGTGTACCCCCCCCTCCATTGTGGGAGCTGTCCAGTTGCTCTGGGAAGAATTTACAGTGGCTCCTCCCGACCCTAGGTTCCCCACTTCCTCTCCCCAGGGCCCCATAGACCCCAGGCTCCTGCCTCTAATCCCTGTGTCCTCCAACTCTTCCCCTCCTGTCCCTGGGTGTCACCACACAGGGCTGTCTCTAGGCCTAGGGAACTCACCCCAGTTCCTACGCCTGCTGCCCTGGCCAGACGACGATGAACCAGTCTCAGAGGATGGCACCTGTGGGCTCTGACAAAGAACTGAGTGACCTCCTAGACTTCAGCATGGTGAGCTAGCCCCCATCCTACAATGCTGAGGGCTCAAAGGGCAGGGCGGGGGGGGGTGTCTCAGGAGGGAATGGAGCCCCCACCATGGGGGGGCACTACTGCTCTACAGGTGGGGGCACTGAGGCCAGAGAGAAAGTTCTGGGCCCTACCCAGCTTGTTCACTGGAGAAGCCCCTGTGGCTTTGGGGTTGGTGGCCTTGAATATGCAGTCAAGAAGGTGACTGCCAAAGTTACAGATGGTGAGGAGGAGGCCTCAGGCTGTTCTGGCCCATGCTGGGGACCTCAGAGAAGGAAGGTACCGAGCACCTCTGGCACACCCATAACTTACTCTTCCCTGTCCATCTGAGCAAGTGAGGGGGAGCCATGACTAGCCCCTGGCCTGGGGGAGGCTTCCAGCAACCTTGCTCCTTAGCATACCGTCAGGGATGGTTGGGAGAGAGGGTCAGCCCCGCGCCCAGTCCATGGCGGCCCAGAGAGGTTGCTGGCTGACACCAGTTACACTGCATAGAACCGCCCAGTGATGAGCCTGGGACTCTCAGGTCACCCATCGGTGCAGTGGGCACCCATGTCGGGGAACACTGGGCCTGTCCTTAAGAATCAGCATGCTTTCCTAACCTCCAGAGTCACGAGATCTCGGCCCCACCCCCAGAAGCACCATGGTGCCCTGAAAGCTCCTAGGGTGACTTTCGGTCTGACCTCCCCAGCTCATCCCCACAAGGGGCCCAGGCCGCAGAGTTCTGACAAAACAACTGTGCCCACACCGAAACAGCCCCAGCCGCCCTGCGGAAATGCGGCCCTGGGGACAGAGCCCCGAGGTTCCGGAAGGCTCTGCTGGTATTTTCAAGGCCCGTTTTGTTGTTGCCCCCCTGGTTGCCCCTGGCTGCACATGCAGAGGCCCCCCAGCCTGCTGGGGTTCTTGTTGTTGTTAAACTGACAGGTCACGGCCTACTGGCCCGGAACACAGCAGCTTGGGGGTGCAGCTCAGCCTTGCTGGACCCATGGGAACACCCTAAGCATTTGGGCCACCCTGTCTTCAGTCCGCAAGGCTCAGGGTCTCCTCTGAGTTAGGTCAAGAGAGAACATCCCATGGCCCCGGTCAGAAGCTGAGGCTGGAAGCAGAGAGCAAGAGTCATTTCCCACGGCAGAGCTCATGTGGCCAAAGTGGGAGGCAGGTTTTTTTGTTTTGTTTTTTTGGAGGGTTGTGTTTTAAAGTTTGTTTTGTTTTGTTTTGTTTTTTTGGTTTTTCGAGACGGTTTCTCTGTGTAGCCCTGACTATCCTGGACTCAATTTGTAGACCAGGCTGGCCTCGAACTCACAGCGATCCACCTGCCTCTGCCTCCTGAGTGCTGGGATTAAAGGTGTGCGCCACCACCACTACCTAGCCTGTTTTAAAGTTCTTATTCTTTTGTTTTTGAGCTAGCACCTTATATAACCCAGGCTGGTCTTGAATTCCTAGCCCTCCTGCCTCCAAGTACTGGAAAAACAGGACTGCGCCGCACTGTCCAGATTTTGTTTATAACTTTTTCCTTAGTTAATGAAGTACACGTGTGTGTGCGTGTGCGTGCGTGTGTCTGCGCGCCGTGTTTATGCCCGGTGCCCTCGAGGTTCAGAAGAGGGCCTCAGACCCCTGGAGCTGGAGTTACAGATGGTTGTAAGCGGTCGTGTTGGTGCTGGGAGCCTTACCCAGTCCCTGGAAAGCAGCCAGCGTGTTGACCCCGAGCCGTCTCTCCGGCCTCCAGTCTCACTCTGTAGCCCCATGCTCACCCCGGACTGAGCTGTGCCCCTGCCACTGCTCTTCCCTCTGTGATGGTGCCCCCCCTACATGTCCTGCCTGGCACTGCTTAGTTGTCTAGGGAACAGGGTGGGTAGCGTGTGGCCTTCCCGCCCCTCCTGTCACTTGGGTCCCCCACAGTGGTAAAGCGTGTAGTCTGTCTGCCTCTGAGCGGAGACGTAGCACCATGGACGAGCTTGGTGGGCGTGGGTAGATGTGGCAGAGGCTGCCTACAGGACCCTCACACACACACCCCGCTCCACCACTCAGGGCCTCAGTCCCCTCTTGCTGTCTTGTTTGTTTGAGACTGGTCTTCAGCTTCTTGTGTAGCCAGGGATGGCCTGATGCTCCTGCCTCCAATTCCCAGTGCTGGGGGACAGCCTCAGTTTTCTCTTACAACGTTGGGTCACACCTCCTGGCAGTGTGTGTCTTGAGTGACATGATGACATAGGGTCTCACGGTCTTCCTTGGTGTCTGGGGATGTCCAGATCCATGGGTGTGCTGGCCAGGGAGCGAGCTTCTCAGAGCTGGCCTGAGGCTCCTGACTGACCACCTGTTGAACAGAAGTGTGTTGTAGTCCTGCTGGGATGGGAGGAACCATGTCCCCTCCAGTGTGGGTGCCTGGCGTCTGCTGAGTCAGGCCTGTGACATGCCCCTGGTGCCCAGTACTCCCGAGGCTGAGGCAGGAGGATCATAAACTCAAGGCCAGCCCAGACTACAGAGTACCCATCCGAGAAACAACATCGGGGCAGGAGAGACAGCTCCGTGGGTAAAGTGTTGGGACCTGGGTTCAATCCCAGCACCCATGTATAAAGCGGCGTGCGGCACCTGTAACTCCAGCGCTGGGGAAGGCGGTACAAGAGCATCGCCACAGTTCTGGCCCACCAGTCTGTCCTGCTTGGCAAGCTCCGGGCCAGCAAGAGATGATGTCTCAAAAACAAGATGGCCACACACCTTTAACCCCAGCACTCAGGGACCAGAAGCGTGTGGAGCCCTGGGAGTTCAAGGCCAGCCCAGTCTACATAGCAATTTCCAGGTCACTCGAGGTGAGACCCTGTCTCAAAAACAAAACCAAGCGCGTCTCCTGAGGAATGACCGCCAAGGCTGTGCACACACAAGACCAAACTGTTGAAGTCATGCCCCCTAGCAAGTGGGTCACTGTCCCTCCCCTTTAACCTAGAGGCCTAGAGGCCTGGACATTCCAGTTTGAGAGCGTGAGTGTGAGGTCCCGCTCCAAGCTTGTCCTGCAGCTGGCCTCACCCTGGCCGCTGCTCTGTTAGCCTCATGCAGGAAACCCAGTCTTTGGGCCTTCAGCCGGAGACACCCCCTCCACTACCCCCACCAGCTCTACTGCGCCACTCACCACCCTCTCCTCTGTCCCCACAGATGTTTCCACTCCCTGTGGCCAATGGGAAGGGCCGGCCCGCCTCCCTGGCTGGAACTCAGTTTGCAGGCTCAGGTAAGACCGAGGGGTGCTGGGAGAGCGGTCATGGGAACTGTGACAGATCTGTGTGGCTGGCCCTGTGGACAGTGGCATCTTCTCACGCTGTGCCCCACTGCAGCGTGGCTGTCCTAGAGCCCAGCGAGCCGGGCTGCCTGGAACCCAGGCCTCCGTGTCTTGTCTGTTCCAACTATGAGGCCCAGGGTGCGGCCTGGTCTCCCCCAGTGATTGCGTTTTGAACAAGTATCAGGCGCGTGGTGTATACACATGGTCCGGCTGGGCTGCACCAGGACTTCTGAGGTCTTGATGAGGAATCGCCTCATAGACCTAAGCTGACGTGGATGGGGAGACAGTGGGCTGCTGTCCGCCGGCTCGTGCGTGGCCTGTGGAGGATGTATTGGGGGACTGGTGTGGGGTGACCCGTGCTTACCCCACCCTAAGACAGTGCCACCGTCGCTCTGCTGCTGGTCTTCCCCTGGCCTGAGGAAGTGGATGGAGGGCCATCTGGGCACTCCTGGGGGCCTGGAAATCCCCACAGGCTCCCACTGCCCCGGAAGTCGCCCCCAGACCGCAGCGCTCAGGCTTCCTGCCACAACGGGGGTAAAGTGAGGCTGGCAGCTCCTGTGAGGGCAGGGTGGAGGGCTGCCCTGTTTACAGCCACTGTCCTCCAGACCTGCCCCCAGGCCTGGAGCTGGCTCCTTGGCGATGATACGGCCTGTTGGGCCTCTCCCTGCAAGCCTGGCCTAGCAGAGTGGGACTGTGAAGCCGTCACTCACTGGCTGCCGTCCGGCCTGTCTCACCCTCCAGCCCCGTCCTCACCCAGGCCCTGGACCCTTCCTTAGGTCCTGAGAAGGTTAGCACGTGGCCCTTTTGCCTTGGGGCTGTGTGAGCCTGCCATGGGGACGCTGTTGGCCCTCACAGTCAGCCGAGTTTGGGGGTGGGGGGTGTCCAGAGCACAAGGACCACTGCAGAAGGCCTGCAGGGGCCGTGTCACCTCGGAGCAACATCGCCTCTGCCAACCTGGCTTGCAGAAAAGACATCGCCCCCCATTCTTGACCACGGAGGCACATCCAGAAGGAGCGCATAGAGCAGGTCCCCCGGCACTGTCAGTACAGGGTGTCTGGAGCAATCCCACAGGAGCATAGGACGGGAAGGCAGGCTCAGGGCTGTCAGTTTCGCAGTAAGTTGTCTCCATGACTTGAGGCCTCCTGCATTTGGTCAGGACTTTTTCCTTGATAACTTTCATTTCAAATCATTCTTGAGTTGTAGAGAAGGGGTAAGAACTCATAAAAGGTCCTGAGAGCTGGTTCCTGTGCTGTAGCCCTGTAGCCCTTGTTGACTTCCAGTCACTCTTTACATAGGAACTTGTGTGACATGTTGGTTTGTAGGAGATCTTTACATAGGAAGGAGCTCTGATTCTAATCTCTGTCCAGTGTCCCTGACCCCAGTGCTGCTGCAAAAATGGGATCATTCTGTGACACAGGTGCCTCAAGGGGTCAAGAAGGTTCCTGGAGACCTGTTCAAGCTGTGGGCTTTGTCAGTATCTTTCTCTCCTATCACTGTTTCTTTTTGGTTTTTCAAGTCAGGGTCTCTCTGTGTATTCTTGGCTGTCCTGGACTTGCTTTGTAGATCAGGCTAGCCTCAAACTCAGAGATTTGCCTGCCTCTGGCTGTCAAATGTTGAGATTAAAGGCGTGCGCCACCCCCGTCCTGAGACCCTTGTTTTAAATTAAAAAAAAAAAAAAAAAAGACCTGTCTCCGAAACCCAAACCAACCAACCAACCAAACCCACTGCATGTTGAGAACAGTTTCCATCTCCTTTTCTAAAGTGCCGTGTGTTGTGTGATGACTCGGGTCCTTGGAGCTCCATTCCTCATGGATGCGGGATGCGGTGTTGCTCCTGCGCTGATGATAAGGAGGCTGAAACTTACGGTTCCTTCTCACCGAACAGGGCTGCCCCGTGCCCTATCCTACACAACCCTTGTTGATTTGCAGTCGCACTTTACATATGAAGGCTTCTCTAGAATTTTATTCAGTAGAGCAGAGAGAGTAAGACGTGGAGGAACGGGGGAGCTTGAGTCAGACGACAGGACCGATGTGGGAAGGTTCATGGAGTGTTTGAAATGCCTCTGAGAGCTTCCTTCTCTGGGTAGCTTTCTGCGGTATATTTGTTTTTGTGCATGGGTGTTTTGCTGGTGTGTATATCTGCCCCACATGCATGCCTGGTACCACAGTGTCCAGGAGAGGGCGTCAGATTCCCTGGATCTGAAGTTACAGATGCGTGTGGGTGCTGGGAACTGATCCTGGGGCCTCTGGAAGGTCAGCCGGGCTGTTTCCCACTGAGGCAGCTGTGTAGCCCAATGGGGTTCATTTTATATTTAGTTTAGTTTAGTTTAGTTTAGTTTAGTTTTTTGAGACAGGAATTCTTTGTGTATAGCCCTGGCTGTCCTGGACTCCCTTTATAGACCAGGCTGACCTCGAACTCAGAGATCCACCTCCCTCTGACTCCCGAGTACTGGGATTAAACGTGTGCGCCACCACGGCCCCTAGGGACTGAATCAACAGCCTCCAGAATGGCTGACCAGTGTCACAGTCTGCCTCGTAAGAGTCCTGCTGTGCTGTGCGTTGCTGTGGTGACCACCGTGACCAAAAGCAGCTTGGGGAGGAGAGGGTCTCTGCTTTATACTCTGACATCACAGTCCATCATGATGGACCTGGAGGCAGCAGCTGAGGCCATGGTGGAGCACTGCTCCCTGATTGCTCCCCGTGACTGCTTGGCCTGCTCTCCTGCAGCGCCCAGGACCAGCTCTCCATCCCTGGTGACACCGTCTACAGTGAGCTGGGCCCTCAGTGTCAACCACAGTTCAAGAAAATGCCCCATAGAGCCATCTGAAGGAGTTGTCTTCTCAATTAAGATTTCTCTTTCCAGATGACCCTGGCTTGTGTCAAGTTGACAAAAACTAAGCAGAGTCTGAGCTGTGCTATCTGGTGCCTCTGCGGCCTAGTGTCCTCTTGGTGGCTTTTCTTCTGTGACTGTTACCTTGCTGTGTGTGTATGTCTGTGATTGTGTCTGTGTGACTGTGATTGTGTGTATGTGGTTGTGTCTGTGTGTGTCTGTGTGATTGTGTCTGTGTGTATGGTTGTGTCTCTGTGTGTGTGGTTGTGTCTGTGTGTCTGTGATTGTGTCTGTGTGTATGTCTGTGAGTACACATTGGAAGTTGGCAGCAATGTCTTTGTTAATCACTCCCCTCGATGCTTTTGGAAGCAGGGTCTCTGCACCTGGCACTCACCTCCAGCTAAGCTGGCCTGCCAGTGGGCCCCAGGAGTCTTCCCTTCTCCTCCTCCCCAGTGCTGCCTGTGCCTGGCTCTCAGGTGGCTTCTGGGGATGGAAGTCAGGCATCCTCTGATCTGATTGGCCAGCCCCACCTTCAGCTCTTCACCTTTGCTGCATCCCAAGCCTGCCCTACATGCCCTCTCAGTCAGACAACCCGGTCAGCAGAGCCAGCCAGTCCTCTCCACCTGCCCACTGTGTCACGTAGAAGGAGAACACTGAAGCCAAGTGTGAGTGTGTAATCCTGTCATCCCTCTCAGGAGGAGGCAGGGAGTATCATGAGTCCCAGGCCAGCCTGGGCTACGTGAGCCCCAAGCCCCAAAACAAAAGCAGGACCATCTGTTCCCGTCAGTCTGAGTGTTCCACTGCTGCCTGTAAAACTTTACAGTCCTGTCCCTTTGTCCTTGACTCCGTCTCCTGTAGCTGTGTATTGATCTCGTACTGTGGAATCTGCTCCTTGGAGAATCGATATTTGCCATCGACTCCTTTCTCCTTTCATCTTAATTCCTCTTTTTAAAGTTCTCATCTTTCTTTCCCAGAGTTTAGAATCCAAGTGTTCACTAATCCTTTTGACTAGATGGGGGAGGGTGTGTTAGGATGGAGCTGACCATCGAGCCCCGCCCTCAGACCAAAGAGTTACTTTGAGGTGAGAGTGGGGCCGTGGCTCGGGTGGGGTCTCTGTCTAGAAACCGCCCGTGCCCCCCCCCCCCCCCCGTGAGGGACTGGGGGCGTGGCCATGGGTGGAGCACCTGCTATGCTCTCCCCAGTGTGAGGGGCTGGGGCCGTGGCCATGGGTGGAGCCTGGCCTAGGTGCCTTGATAGGCTGAGGTTGAGCCCACACAGGTACAGTGTGCTGTTTGCAGCACAGGTCTTACTTGTTAGGCCCTCAGAAGTTGCGTCCACTCTTTGGTTCACTTGGGGTTTTTTTTTTGAGATGTGTTGTGAAGACTGGGCAGTCTCAAGCTTGCTTTTCTCTTCAGTAGTCCAGGCTGGAGCTCACGGGATAGAAGGCAGGTTTTGTTTGAGAGCTTTGTCATGCTTGTTTGGGACAATATCAACTGGGCCTTGGGTGCAAGTAACATTGCTCTGTCACTGTTGAGTGGGCTGTGGGAGTGAGGAAGAGGGTGACAGGGTGGGCGGCTCAGTCCACATGCCTGGTTGGAAGGCTGGTGCAAAGCTAGTGCTGTGAGCTGATGTCCTGAGACTTTGTGGGGATGGTTCTTCCATACCGTGTGATGCCCTTGTGCTGAGCTCCCACGTTTCCTCCACACCAGGGCAGCGATTATCTCCGTGATGGGCCTGGTAACGAATACATAAACCTTTCAATGGGACTATCCCTGTCATGAATACAGCTGTAGGCAGCTCATGAACAGGAGAACCATGTGCCAGTAAAACTTTATTTATAAAAACAAGTCAGGAGCCAAAGTGCCAATAATTCGTGCACAAGGATGGAACTCCAAGCTGGGCCTTTTGGTCCACCCTCAGGTTATCTGGGCTTGACTAAGCCAGCTCTGGGGGGTGAGCCCTGTGCCTCTTTCCAAGGAGGTGCTGTTTCTCCTTTAGTGCTTCACCTTGAAGGACAGGAAAAGAAACTCTGTGTGTGTGTGTGTGTGTGTGTGTGTGTGTGTGTGTGTCAGAGAGAGAGAGAGAAACTGACATCAACATAGTCTATTAGAATGTTTTAATTAGTACACAAGTGAAACTGTTCCATGAATATTCATGTTGGGGTTATTAAGATGCATAATTTATCAGTGGGGTGATTTTAATAACTGTATTAATGGGGTGGGGGAGGGGCCTCCTGACAGGGCTTGTGCTTGAGGGTGTTGGGGTCTTGTGTATTGCCTCAGCATCGCCAGGCTTTCAGGGATGGGGCAGTGTTTGATGAGTTTGGGGTCACAACTGCTGGTGGCCCTGACCATCGTTTGGGTCTGAGCTTCCAGAGTAGGGTTCATATTGAATGGAGGTTTATGGGAACAGCCAGTGTGAGGGCTGGCTCCCCAGCCTCACCACAAACCCTAGTGGACAGCTAAATATTTTGGGGTGTAGATACCCACAGACTATACCTGATGCTGAAGGGGTTCCTGGAAGCCCCCAGGTCTGCATCCCAGCCCCCCACTGCCAACACACTGGAACTTGATCAAGAAATAAGGTGTAATTGATGAGTGAATATTCATGAGACTGGGAGATTAATATGCATAATTATGCAAATAAGGCCACAATTAAACACAGTTCTCCTGGGAGGGGATGATGAGCACAAAGGCTCCTAATAAAGTCTCTGGGGTTTGAAGGGTTCTGGTGTGGAGCTGGGGAGGGCAAGCACAGGAGACCCCCTGGAGTCTAGAATGTGGGTGTGGACACTTCAGTTCTTGCTCAGAGGCTCAGTTTCACAGTAGGGAAACTGAGGCACAAGGCAGGGCCATGTAGCCAAGTTGTAGGCTGGAATCAAGTTTGGACTCTGTAGTCCCTGTAGGTAGGGACAAGGTCCAGGACCAGGGGAAGCCAGTGTGCTGGAGGTGTGGGCCGTTAGCTGGTTAGCTGCCTGTGAGGACTGTTGGGGGAGATAAAGGCCCTGCCCTGCCTGGCCCCGCCCCTCAGGACAAGGTCCTCTCCTCTGCAGGCTGCTTAACCCCTGCCTTACTAGTAAAGCCGTGACCTTTCTCTGAGGCTGCAGGAGCCAGAGTCAGGCATGCCTCTGTCCCTGGCTAACCCCGCTGAGCTAGTGAGCCTCCCTGGTGGAGGCCCTGGGCCAGGGAGACCCTACTTCTGAAGTCCCTGAGGGCCTGTGAACCTTTGTCAGCCATTTCTGACTCAGAGATATTGGCCTGAGCAAGAGGCCTGGCCATGGGGCTAAGAGTGGGCACAGTAACTGAGATTTTAGTGGATGAGTAGAAGTCTGCCAGGAGTGACAGTTGGCAGGCTATGTAGGACAGAGGGGTCTGACCTTCTTGCCGCTGGGCATATCTGGGTGAAGCAGGGATCCCAGAGCCTTCTGGGTCCCCTGAGAACTGGGCTAGGCTTCCCTTTGTCTCCTACAGGACTTGAGGACCGACCCAGCTCAGGCTCCTGGGGCAACAGTGATCAGAACAGTTCTTCCTTCGACCCCAGCCGGGTGAGACGCCTCTGTGAGGCCCAGAGTTCTGGGTCTCCTTCCCTGGGCAGGGGGTGAGGAAAAGCTCGTGGTTGCCTTCTGGGACAGCATGGCTGAGCCCGTGGCCCACGGTACCTGCCCCTCTCACCCTGTCTGTCTCCTTAGGCGTACAGCGAAGGCGCACACTTCAGTGGCTCCCACAGCAGCCTGTCTTCTTCCGCCTTCCCGGGTCCTGGGCTTGGAGGTAAGCGTGGCCACTCTGTGGGAACCCCAAGAGGGCCTCGGGGCACAGTGGGAGAGTGGAGCACTTGCCGTCACGTCAGCAGCCCAGCCTGGAAATCGAGGCAGGCAGTGTGCTGGATGCCGCTTTGCACATGAGTGGCTGTTAGCTTTGTCTTCACCCTTAGGTGCTGTGGGGGGACGGTCACCAGGCTGGAATAAGTGTAAAGGGTTCTGTTCTAAAGTCCGGAACTGGTCAGTGCTGACCCCGGCTCCTTCACCGTGGCCCAGAGTGGCCTCTGCCGCAGTGGGGTGCATGTTCCCTTTTGGGCTTCCTTTCCCGCCTCCCTCTAGCATCCTGCCTGACAGGGTGGCAGGGCCATAGGGCAGTTCCCACAGAGTCCAGCTGTGTCTGTTCACTCATCTCCCATTCCCAGGGTGGGCCCTGGGTGCTGGCGGGGTACACAGCCTTCAGAATCCAGGCATTCGGGAGACTGAGGAAGGAGCGGCAAGCTCAAGGCTAGCCTGGGCTACGTGAGACCCCACCTCAAAACAGGTCTGAGGTTGGCTTGGTGTTTAAGAGCACTTGCAGAGGACCCAGGTTCAGGCCAGGCACCCACGTGGTGGCTCACAGCATCCATAACTCCAGTCCCAGGGGATCTGATGCCCTGTTTTAGGCAGGTATGTGGTATGCAGATATACATACAAGTAGGCGAAACACATACGCATAAAATAATAAATCTTAGGGTGGAGAGATGGCTCAGAGGTTAAGAGCACTGTTCTTCCAAAGGTCCTGAGTTCAATTCCCAGCAACCACATGGTGGCTCCCAACCATCTTTAATGTGATATGGTGCCCTCTTCTGGCCTGCAGGCGTATGTACAGGCAGAGCTGTGTATACATAATAAATATATAAATCTTAAAAAAATAAAATAAATTTAAACTAAAAAATGTGCAGATCAGTTGGTTCCACTGTTGCTAGGGAACCCTTGTCCCCCACCTGTATCCAGGGGGACCAGGCAGTTGGGCCTGTACATGCAGGGCTTTGCCAGAGGCCCACCATGTGTGACCCCCTTTGTCTGAGGGACATTCCTGGGGCCTCATACAAATTTCTTCTGTCCCTTGCAGGCAAGGGCGGTGAGCGGAGTGCCTATGCCACCTTCGGGAGAGATGCCAGCGTTGGCGCACTGAGTCAGGTAAACTGAGGCAGAGGGGTACAGCTGGCCTGACTTCCGAGGAGGCCCTTAGGACTCACTCAGACTGTGCCAGGGGAGCCGCAGCTGTTAGCAGCTGCTGGGACCAGACCGTCCATCACAGATGGTCACATGTTCATGCAATGCCTGATGTTCCTAAGTGGTCCTAGCCCACACGAGGAGCAGAGCTGTGCAGCACACAGGCCCTGACCTGGCTGCTCACATGGGCCAGTGTCAGTGGGAACAGAGCATGTGTCCTAAGAGCTTGTGGGCCCAGCTCTGTGGCAGTGCCTCCACAGCTGGTAGGGTCTCCAGGTAGGGCTTGGCCTTGGGTCTGACCTCCGCACACTGTCCGTGTCGTTCCCTCCCCCCACCCCACCCCCTGTCCCCCAGGCTGGCTTCCTGCCTGGCGAGCTGAGCCTCAGCAGCCCCGGGCCACTGTCCCCAACGGGCGTCAAGAGTGGCTCCCAGTATTACCCCTCATACCCCAGCAACCCTCGGCGGAGAGCTGCGGACGGTGGCCTGGGTGAGTTAGGGCTGGGAACATGGAGATGGTGGAGGGGCAGTTGTGGCAGAGACTGATGCCTGGGCTGGCCGCAGGCATGCGTGGAAACAGACGCCTGTAGGTCAGTCTGGAGTGGGGTGCAGCAGTGGCCACAGGGTGGGATGAGCTGGGGTGGTGCTTTCAGTGAGGGCCTCACACTGGGCGCTGGATCTGAGCACACAGGGTGTGCACCAAAGTTGTTGTCTGTGCCAGTCTGGGACTGCTGGTCTAACGTGTCCCCCAAGCTCTTCTGTGCTAGTAGTGCCCCAAGATTTTTTTTTTTTTTTTTTTACGTCTTGGAGTTTCAGTGGGTGGCATCCTGGGTTTTTAGATTTGTTTATTTGTTACTTGGTTTTTAAAGATTGATTTATTTATTATGTATAGAGTGTAATGCCTGCACATACACCTGCACACCAGAAGAGGGCACCAGATCCCCGTGTGGTTGCTGGGAATTGAGCTCAGGACCTCTGGGAGAGCAGCCAGTGCTATTTTATGTATATGAGTGCTCTATCTGCATGTACACCTCCCTGCCTGTAGAGGGCATCAGGTCCCAGCGTAGATGGTTGTGAGCCACCATGTGGTTACTAGAAATTGAACTTAGATCTTCTGGAAGAGCAGACAGTTCTTAACCATCATCTCTCCAGCCCCTGTTTGTTTTGAGACAGGGTTTCTCTGCGTAGCCCTGACTATCCTGGAACTCTCTATTTAGATCAGGTTGGCCTCAAACTCATAGAGATCTGCCTGCCTCAGCCTCCCAAGTGCTGCCAGAAAACAGATTTTTAGTGGCTGCATTAAGGAGGCCCCTCGAGTCCTAGGGGTGTGGCACTCCTGGGACCTGACCCTAGCCTGGTAGTGTCCACATGAGGACATGTGGAGAGGGCAGTGGCCAGACCTTCTACCCTGCTCTTGTTCCTAGCAGACTCACAGCCCAAGAAGGTCCGGAAAGTTCCGCCTGGTCTTCCTTCCTCGGTGAGTGTGGGACAGGCCCGGTGCACATGATTGCCATGGGTTTTCTACTCCAGGAGCTGTGGCTGCTTCTTGAGGGTGACCAGGCTTTGAGCTTTGAGGGCTGCCAAAGCCAGATGTGTTTGAACTGAGCATGTGCTGTGCCCCCTCCCTTTTACCCCAGGGATGTCCTCCCTCAGGTCCCACCTCCCTCACTTTAGGAGTGGGTTCTTGTGGCTAAGAACAAAGGTGGGCCACAAGGGGCGGGGCAGGTCCTGCCTGTTCTCTAGCCACACCCACCTGCCAAGGCTATAAGTGTCCCCGCCCACCAGCTTGGTGATTGGCAGGTTGCCAACCCCAGCAGATGGTGGCTGTCCCTCCGTGGTTCAAGGCACCATGCGCCTCTAATTTAATCACATTAAGAAAGGCAGTGTGCTGGATTCTCTGACCTGGCCACCTCCCCCAGCTCTTGGGAGGTACAGCCAGGCACGTCACCATGGCACCTCATCTACAGAAGCCTCCAGCACCTCCAGAACCCTGCAGTTTCCTTTGATGTCAGGACTGTAGTGGGCAAGAGGAGAGTATAGACCAAAGCTTCCCAGAAACACATGCATGGAGCGGGGGTGGGGGTCAGAGCTCTGAGATCAGAGACGCTGACCAACAGAACCCACTTGAGGTAGGTAGAAATTAACCCTGCAGCCAGCTCAGACTTGCTGCCTGTTCCTCTGCCAAGGCAGGCATGAGCAGCCGATCCCCTCCTGAGGCTTGTGCCAGGGCAGGCATGAGCAGCTGATCCCCTCCGGAGTCCTGAGCCAGGGCAGATCACCATTCAGTTTCTTTAAGCTGTGCAAGAGTTCCAGACATGCCAACTGGTCAAGGTCATTGCTGGAGGGCCAGATGCTGTGCTGGGACTCTTCCTCCATGGCCCAGGCTCCTATGTGCCAGAGGGACAAAACAGAGAAATGAGCATTAGAGGTGGGGCTGTGAGGATTCACTAGGAGTGTCTATATGGGGTGGGCGAGAGTGTCCTGAAAGACAGGAGAAGCCTCTAAGAGGTAGCGAAGGGAAGTGAGGTTGCCAGAAGTGAGCACCAGACTGCAGGGCCTGGGCTCGCTGGACAGTGAACTGACAGGAAAGGAAAATGAGGCAGGAGCACCTGTCCCACGCCTCCGGCCTGACTGTACCCTCCTGCTGCAGGTGTATCCACCCAGCTCAGGTGACAGCTACAGCAGGGATACTGTAGCCTACCCCTCCGCCAAGACCCCCAGCAGCGCCTACCCTTCCCCCTTCTACGTGGCAGGTGCGTGGGGCTCCTGGGCGGGGGTGCTCTGCAGGGCTAAGGTCCCTTGCCTCACCGTCCCCCTCTACACAGATGGCAGCCTGCACCCCTCAGCGGAGTTATGGAGTTCCCCGGGCCAGGCTGGCTTTGGGCCCATGTTAGGTGATGGCTCGTCCCCTCTGCCCCTTGCACCTGGCAGCAGTTCTGTGGGAAGCGGTGCCTTTGGGGCCCTCCAGCAGCAGGAACGGATGGTAGGTGCCATGGTCAGGGGACCTGTGTAGTGCCAGCACCTTGTCCTGCCTGCCCCTTAGCCATCACCCTGCCCCTTGTCCCCTCAGAGTTACCAGCTGCACGGATCTGAGGTCAGTGGCACACTTCCAGCTGTGTCCAGCTTCTCAGCCGCCCCGGGCACTTACGGTGGGACATCTGGCCACACGCCACCTGTGAGCGGAGCCGACAGCCTCATGGGTGAGGCCACACGGGGTTTTGCTGGTGGACGCCACAGGGCAGGCATCGGATCTCCATAGAGAAGGGACCCTTGCTGGACCCAGAACCAGAGGGCATGGTCCTTCCCTGACCCAGGATGGCCTTGGTACATTATTAGGGACACATGCCCAGCGAAAAGAAGGTTTTCCACTTCACTCTGGGGTAAACTGAGTCAGAAAGGGAACCTCGTTTACCTGGAAGGCAGGTGTCAGTGTTACGCAAGACCCAAACACTGGTTGCTGCTTCTGTTGATGCTGACACGGGGTCGGGGTAGGGGTCCTATCCTACTTTCAGGATGGAGACTCCCAGCGTGGGGCTCACGTGTCTTCTCCCACAGGCACCCGAGGGACTACAGCCAGCAGCTCAGGGGATGCCCTTGGGAAGGCACTGGCCTCGGTGAGCAGGGGCCTGGGCAGCGCCGGGCGGGGCTTCTGGTAGCCTCACGGTGGCCCTGACTGTCCGTCCTTCTGTCCCTGCCACTACAGATCTACTCTCCGGACCACTCCAGCAATACTTTCTCGCCCAGCCCCTCAACCCCTGTGGGTTCACCCCAGGGCCTGCCAGGTGTGTGGGGGACACGGGAATCCTGAGTGGTCCCCAGGCTACCCCCATTCTGGGACCCTGGCCAAGTAGTGAGAGGTGGCAGGCACCTGGGTGAGGTGGGCTCGCCTCCGCCTGGGTTCCGACCTCTTGGCTCCAGGCTTGGCTCTCGTGAGCCATACTGCTTGCTCTAGGGTGGCTGTGCGGGGTCATCACCTACGGACACATGAAAGCAGGAGCTGGAGGCTTCTATAAGTCCTGTGGGTTGGGGTTAAAAATAACCCACTCTGGGCTGGAGAGATGGCTCAGAGGTTAAGAGCACTGGCTTTTCTTCCAAATGTCCTGAGTTGAATTCCAAGCCACCACATGGTGACTCACAACCATCTGTAATGTGATCTGATGCCCTCTTCTGGCCTGCTGGCTCACATGCAGCAGAATACTATATAAATAATAAATAAATAAATCTTAAAAAAAAACAAAAAAAACCACTCTGAGCCAGGCACAGTGGCGCACGCCTGTAATCTCAGCACTTGGGAAGCAGAGGCAGTTGGATCTCTGTGAGTTCAAGGGCTACACAGAGAAACCCTGTCTCAAAAAACCAAAGGGGAGGGGGGCGGATGGGGTTGAGGCCAGCCTGGTCTGCAGTGCCACATCTGTCCTCACCTTGGTCTGTATGATCCTCTCGGGAGTTAACTACCTGTTGCTTTAGTTGGGAGCAGTGAGTCCAGGTGTTGGGGGTGCGGATAGAAACCACTCCTGAGGCCCCTCTATATCCCACAGGGTGCTCCTCTGTGGTGGGACATGTTCCCCAGGCAGGGAAGAGGTAGGCTTCGAATAGCGAGCAGTGTCTTGTGTCCAGGTGACCGTGTCAGGCGTGGAGGGCAGGGCTTTCCTCCCTTCCCCGCTGCCTCTCTGCCCACTCGCTGCCTCTCTGCCCACTCACAGCCTTCCGTCCTCTCTAGGGACATCACAGTGGCCCCGGGCAGGAGCGCCCAGTGCCTTATCCCCCAACTACGATGGGGGTCTCCATGGCCTGGTGAGTGTCCCCTCCCCACCAGCCAGGGCACCAGCTGCCACTCCCATCCCCAACGCAGTGCAGAACCCTCCGGAAGTGCAGGCCTTAAGGAGGGGAGGGATGAGTTGCCACAGCAGGCCGGGGGTTCAGTGAGCAGAGTGCTTGCCTGGCACATGCACAGCAGAAGAGGTTCTAGGGTGCCCACCTCTCATGCCCATGCTGGGGAGGCGGAGGGTCTGCAGGAGTAAGTTTGGGTGTAACCTGGGCCACAGAGGAAGAGTAACTAAAAATGTCCGTCAGCGCCTGCCCTTCCCACCCTCACAGCAGAGCAAGATGGAGGACCGCTTGGACGAGGCGATCCACGTTCTTCGCAGCCACGCTGTCGGCACAGCCAGTGAACTCCACGGACTCCTTCCTGGCCACGGGGCGCTGGCCACAAGCTTCCCGGGCCCCATGCCACTGGGCGGGCGGCACGCAGGCCTGGTGAGTAGCAGCCAGGGTCAGGGAAGGGTGATGTGTCGGGACTCCATCCACCCTGACGCGTCCCTCTCCTCGTCCGCAGGTCGGTGCAAGCCACCCTGAGGACGGCCTCACGAGCAGTGCCAGTCTTCTGCATAATCACGCCAGCCTCCCAAGCCAACCCAGCTCCCTCCCCGACCTCTCCCAGAGGCCTCCTGACTCCTACAGCGGTGAGTCCCCATGGGGAGCTGAAGGCCTTTCAGTCCTAATCAGGAGGGACAGAACTACTGTCCCCGAGACTGGAGGGTGACTTAGTGGTAGTTAACCTGCTGCTGGAGCCTTGAAGAAGGCACAGGCGTGTGCGCATGGACGTGCATGCTGGGAGGCAGGGACAGGCCGCTCAGCTGCCACAGGGTGCAGTTGAGAAGCCCCTGCCTATAGCGAAAAGGCAGTGGTGGAGAGTTGGCTCTGTTGGTGCTTGTCACATGAGCATGGTGGCCTGAGTTCATATCTCTAACCCACACTGAAGGGTCAGGTGTGGCAGCCTGTATCCCAGCACTGAGAAGCCAGAGGCAGGAGGATGCTGGGAGCTCGCAGCCAGCTTCACTGGAAATCAGCAACTTCCAGGTTTAGTGAGAAATCGTCTCAGGGATAAGTCTGGAGTGTTAGATGCACACACGCACGGCCATTTGCCACCAAGGGACCAAGAGCAGTCAGGTAGCCTAACTCTGTTGTTCTGACCCTTGCTGTAGCCTGCAAGCTTGCGACTACTGTGTTTTGATTCGATCTGAGGCCCCTGAGGCTCAAGGTGGGGGGGCCTAGGACAGGTGTGTTTCTCATGAGCGACAGCAGGACAGTGTAGGGTACATGTGGGAGGAAATAGGAGGAGTGTCCTAGAGGGGGTGACAGGGCTGCTGAGTCTGGGAGGCCGTGCAGCCTGTGCAAAGGCCCCGGGGTGCTGTGGTGGGACGGAAGCAGCAGGTAAGACCAGAATGGCTTACCTTAGAATTTACAGGTGGCCGTCGGGAGCCACTGCTGCTGGCAGTGTTAGGGACGAGATTTGGCATGGCTGAGGCCAGGGATGACGTCAGCTGAGGAAGGCCCAGGCCTGGGTGTCAGTTGTGAATGGCCTTGTGTAAGTCCCCTCAGTATTTCCGAAGCCGTCGGTCTCCAGGCTGCTTCAGGCTCAGCGCCTCATCTGTGCATCTCGTTGTCGCCTGTGCATCTCGCTATCACCGTGCAGTCTTCTACTGTTTGAGACAGTCTCATGTAGCCCAGGCTGGGATGACCTTGAACTTCTGGTCTCTGGCCTTCATCACCCAAGGGCAAGCGCTGTCACATCAGGTTATGGTTTTGTGTGTTTAGATAACCTCACTGTGTGTCACAGGCTGGTCTTGAACTTGTGGCCCTCCTACCTCAACCTCCAAGAGCTAGGGTTGACAGGCAGGGTGCCCTCTGGGAGCTCCTACAGCATTCCACAGACTCATCCCCTGTCCCAGAGTTTCCAGCAGGGTTTGCTTGTTCCTCCCGCCTTTTTTTTTCTCCCCCTCTTACTTTTTCTTTTTTGGTTTTGGTTTTTATTTTGATTTTTTGAGACAGGGTTTCTCTGTGTAGCCCTGGACTCACTCTAGACCAGGCTGGCCTTGAACTCACAGAGATCCACCTGCCTCTGCCTCCGCCTCCAGAGTGCTAGGAGTAAAGGAGTGCGCCGCCACTGGCCAGCAGTTTTCCCAACACTGGCCAGCTGTTTCCCCAACTTTTGAGCTTTCTAAAGAGCTCCGTTTGGTGGTTGTGTGGTGGGGAGGGAGCGCCACTGGCCTTGACTTGAGGGCAGGGTGATACTCTAGTGTTGGTGAGGCGAGATGAGGCTCAGTCCTGGCTGCTCTGTTTTATTTTCCACAAATGAAGCTGCATCCTGGCAAGGGGCTCCTCAGATGAGCCTGGCTGCTGCCGCCACCCCTCACCCCAGGCTTGTTGCAGGACTCGGGAGGGCAGGTGCCGCAGCGGGCACCAGTGAGATCAAGCGGGAGGAAAAAGAGGACGACGAGAATGCGTCAGTGGCAGACCCCGAGGAGGACAAGAAGGACCTGAAGGCCCCACGCACGCGTACCAGGTGCCAAGCCCCTCCCCGCGGGTCTCACGCGCACACGTCACACGCTACAAGCACATGTACATCACACGTGCACACAGACCCCCGGGAGGCCCCACAGGCCGCCGTGTCACCTCATGGTCTTCCTCTGGCCCCTGGCTCCCCTCCCCCATAGCCCAGACGAGGACGAGGACGACCTTCTCCCCCCAGAGCAGAAGGCCGAGCGGGAGAAGGAGCGCCGGGTGGCCAATAATGCCCGCGAGCGCCTGCGGGTCCGCGACATCAATGAGGCCTTTAAGGAGCTCGGCCGCATGTGCCAGCTGCACCTCAGCAGCGAGAAGCCGCAGACCAAACTGCTCATCCTGCACCAGGCGGTGGCCGTCATCCTCAGCCTGGAGCAGCAGGTGCGAGGTCAGTGGGCGGCCCGCGCCCCGCGCCTCCGCGATGCTCCCCTCCCTGCTGCCCAAGCCAGACCAACCCTGCACCCCTTCTCAGACAGACGGTTCCCTCCTGTACTTGCTCTTCCCGGAGCTGACTGCCCCTCCGCAGTTTGCCACACTGTTGTCCTAATGGCCAGTCCTCACCCCACACCTGCTGACCCCATACCGACTGTCCTCATAACTGACTGACCCTACCAGCTGACCCTGCACTGACTGTCCCCACACCAACTGTCCTCACACTGTCCTCACACCGACTGTCCTCACACTGACTGTCCCCACACTGACTATCCCCACACTGATTGGCCTCACACTGACTGGCCCCACACCAACTGTCCCCACATTGATTGGCCCCACACTGACTGGTCCCACACTTGCTTTCCCCACACTGACTGGCCCCTTTTGACTGAGTTGCTGTCCACCTTCCTGGCCTCTGATGAGCCTGGACTCTCCTACAGTTCTTATCAGCCCAACCTTAGCCTGGAGGCCGGCTGTTACGGTCCAGTGACACCCCCATCCCCCAAGAATCCAAAGGTGCCAGCTGGTATCTGAGCTAACTTCACTGTTCAGCTTGCCCCCAAGAACATGTCCCTGACTCAGTTTCCCCATCCAAGATGGTGTTAAGCCAGCTGCCCCAGGGCCGGTGAGGGAGGACAACAGCTCAGACCCTGCTGCTTCCCTAACCTGCACTTGTCCTGGCCTGCCTGCCGTTAACCCTTTCTCTTCTGCAGCATGGTGGGATCTGCCCGGCCGCCCACTGTCCCCTTGGCTCCAAGGTCTCTATGGTGGGCCGTGCGCATAGCCCACCCCACGTCCCCAAAGCCCGCCTATCTGCTGTCTATCTTTCATGCTGTCCCCTTTACCCTAGCTGCCCCATGCCTTCGCTTGCCACCCGCCGCCCCTCACCTCGCACCTGCTGCCCTGTGGGCAGGGCTGGCCGCACCGTGACCTAGGGGCCTTTTGTCCCATGAGGCCCTGCAGGGCCTCGAAGGAGAGAGTCCTCTGAGCACACAACCTCTGGTGCCCACTTGCAGTTTGGTCTGCGCGCTTGTCCTGAGGTCTGGGGCCAGTGTGGCCGCCCAGGAGACATGAGTAGCAAAGGGTATGGTGCTGGGCCTTAGAGCCTGCGAGCCAGGGCTTTCTTCGATGGTCATCCGCCAGCTCAGTGGAGAGGGAGGGACTGCGCCTGCGCAGCTTCCGGTCAGGAAGCATCTGGGTCAGCGTGAGACACCGGCAGGGCTTCTCCTTGTGAGCTGCTGCCATGGGCTTTGTCACGGTAGAAGACATCAGTCAGGTCCCTGGGCCTGGGAGTCCACACTCCTGGCCCAGCTAGGGTGGCAGGGCTGAGGCCCGAGTGCTGTTTGCTCCTGTGAGCCCTGTCTCAGGGGCCGAGCCTCTGCCTTGCAGGGCAGCGTATCACCCAGAACTGCGTGTGGGAACAGCAGGGAACTAGTCAGCATGCATAGGAACAGCTGAAACCCCCACTGCCCCGAAAGGGCCCCTCCGCGTGTGTTAGGGCACAGTAAGGCCCCGGTCCTTCCCAGAACGACCACCCGGCCTCCCGGAGACATGAATCTAAGGACACACACAGACAGATACCTGCACAGGGCCCCGTTGTCCACATGGCAGATCTGCCATCACTCACCACGCACACTCCTCCCAACGCTGGCCGCCAACCACGTCCCCACACCAGCAGCACAGCGCCAGCTCTGCGCTCACACATTGCACACGGCACGCAGTGGCCCGACCCCCCCTGATGGAGGCTCGGTGCTGTGACCCAGCAGTACGGACGAGGCGCTGTCCCTGGAGGAGAAGGACCTGAGGGACCGGGAGAGGCGCATGGCCAATAACGCGCGGGAGCGGGTGCGTGTGCGGGACATTAACGAGGCCTTCCGGGAGCTGGGCCGCATGTGCCAGCTGCACCTCAAGTCGGATAAGGCGCAGACCAAGCTGCTGATCCTGCAGCAGGCGGTGCAGGTTATCCTGGGCCTGGAGCAGCAGGTGCGAGGTAGGCTGCGCGCACCCCATTCTGCTCCGCCCTGGCCTGCTGCTGGCTGGGGGTGGCCACAGCACAGCACAGCCCCTGCCCCACCCCCGTCCTCATTTGGGGACCGTCTCCCACTGCTTTCTCCTCCACCCCCCCAGAACGCAACCTGAACCCCAAAGCGGCCTGCTTGAAGCGGCGGGAGGAGGAGAAAGTGTCTGGCGTGGTCGGAGATCCCCAACTGGCGCTGTCAGCCACCCACCCCGGCCTGGGTGAAGCCCACAACCCGGCCGGGCACCTGTGAGACGACGCAGGGTCTTCGTGGGACCAGGGACCACCGCGCTCTACCCCGGGTGCACCCAGGATGGTCCTGGACGAGGCAGGTCTCCAGCGTGGTGTGAGCTGAGGGCTCCTGGACATTGCGGGGCCTCGGGCGCCACTGAGCAGCCCACATGTCTTGGCCCCACTAACCAAGCTGAAGGGAGCTTTCCCCCCTCGATTAACCGAAACTGGAAACAAAGCAGCATGCTCACTTTTCAGAAAAGAAGAAAAGATGCCTTAACTATGTAAGACGGGAGAATCGGGACCGTGCCCTGGCGAGGGGCGGCCTGGGACTGGCCTCTAGTTCAGAGCCCCAGCACATCGTGCCTAAGCGTTTTTGTTTTTTGTTTTTTTTTTTAAAAGAAGAATAAAAGAACATTAGTTACCAGATTTTTTAAAAAATGTAGACAAGAGTTAGCAAGAACGAGGCCTTCTGTGTTTTGTTTTTTTTTTTTTAAGCTTTCTTTTGCGTATGTTTTGTAAGCAACAAATTTTTGTATAAAAGTCTCCTGTCTGTTCTGTTTCTAGAATTCAGCGTCTTATTTCATGGTCTACAAGTAGCATTCAAAAGACCCGAGTGTTGCCGGCAGTGGCAGCGCATGCCTTTAATCCCAGCACTCGGGAGGCAGAGGCAGGCGGATCACTGTGAGTTCGAGGCCAGCCTGGTCTACAAAACGAGTCCAGGACAGCTGGGGCTACACAGAGAGACTCTGTCTCGAAAAACACAAGGGGAAAAAAAGGACCCAGTGTTGCTCTAAGGGTCACCCCCACCGAAAGGCCTGACAGTATGGATGGCCTGTGTCCCCTCCCACTTCCCACCACCACACCCAGGGCCCATCGGCACGTGCCTGTGGTCTGTAGCTAAGCCTCACGTGAGGCAGGGCCTGACTAGTTGCTCGCACTGGCATGTAGATCTGTGGGGAGGGTATTCGTATGGCTTACGGGCCATAGTCTGGGTATTCCCACTGGTGACTGTCTCCGCGGTCCCGATCCCGTGCTGGAGGGAACCGCTGGTCTTGCGTCTGTGTTGGAGTCCTGAAGAATTGGGTTCTAACCCCAGCGAAGGATGCCTCAGCGGCAGGGTAGATGAACCCGCCAGCGAGAGTGAGAACAAAAGGGCCCCCCCCCCCCCGCTTCCTCCTTCATCCCCTTTTATGTGGGCTGCCGCCGGGAGGTGTGGCCCAGGTTTGGGGTGCGTCCAGCGGAGAGACCCCATCACCACCACAGGTGTGGCCAGCTGCTTGGGCTAGTTGACTGCTGCTGGAAAGCTGGCCACTGAGGTCAGCCGGCAGGCATGCCTCCACCCCAGAGCTCCCCCTCCCAAGTGTCCTCCCCCCATTTTTCAGATCCCAGCAGCCTCTGCAGAGGATAAAGGTTAGGCCCCTGAGGCTCCCCAACAACACTGTTCATACCTGCTCTGTGCTGACCTCTGTCCCCATAAGCTACTGTCCCTGGAAAACCCCAGAAATCTCCAGCGAGGGAGATTTGTTTGGAACCATGGTAACACCCTGTTAGGGCAGGCGATCTGGTCATTGTCCAGAAGGGCCCATAGGCCAACTCCACACACATTACTGCCCAGCTGCAAGACCGGGGTGGGGGCGGGCTGGACTGAGCACTCAGCGTGTATGCGTGAACCGTGGGTTCGAGGACCACCAGTGTAACAAGTCTCTGCCTCCCTGAGCTAGTGTCACAGAGGGAGGTGTCTGACCACATCTGTACACAGGTACGGGAGACCCAAAGTCCGTAAGTCTGTGTGGCAGGCACCTTGTCCCTGAGCCCCTCTACCTCAACGGGTTTGGGAGTTTTCCTGTTTTAAATAAAATCGCACTGTATGTGTGTGGCTGGCTGGCCTGGAGCTTGCTGTTGACAAGGCTGATAATGAACTCAGCCGCAGATCCGTCGGTCTCTCAAGTGCTAGCACTTAAAGGTTCGGCCACCGTACCCAGCTTTCTCTTTAAATTTACGTGTATGGGTGTTCTGTCTGTATATGTATCTGTACCGTGTGTGGGCAGGATTAGAGTTACAAGTGTTTGGGAGCCGCCATGTGGGTGCTGGGAACCAGCCCCGGGTCCTCTGCCAGCAGCAGCCAGTGCTCCTAGCCACGTGACGCGGTCTTTGACTGAATCTGGAACTTATTAGGCCAGAGTGGCTCAGCCTTTGAGTCCTGTGTCCGCCTTCCTAGTACTGTGGTTACAGGTGTGGACCACCACACGGGGTGCTTTTTATGCGGCTCCTCGTGTTTGTGTGACAAACAGCCACTGAGCTGCCTGCTCTCAGCCTAAGTGGTGAGGACGAGAGCTATTCCTTCTACGCCCCACAACCCAACCAAGTAGCAAGGCACCCCCTGGGGTCCCAGCACTGTGTTGGTTCTTGGCTAAGGACAATGACAGAACCTATAGCGAAGTCCCGGAGCTCTGGAGACTCCAACGTGCCAGTCGCTAACACCCTTCCTTTGGGTTTCTGTGTCTCTCCATCCCGGGGCCTGGCTTAAACAGCCCCCCACCCCCACCCCACGCATCCTGAGGGATGTGCCCACTTTCCCTCTGCCAGTCAGCGGTCTGGTCAGGAGGTTGACTGAATAGGAGGTGCCTGTTTTGGGAGGTCAGACCAAACGGAAAAAAACCACCAAAACTTGAGCAGGAAAGGTGACCAATGAAAGCCTGCCTGTGCGTAGGCCAAGGGGACAGACACAAGGTGTCTCTGCAGCAAACGGCCACACAAATGGAGGTTCGGAGGGGCCCTGCTGTGAGGCCAGAGTCCCACAAGGACTCGGTGACATTCAAAGCCGCGGTCCAAATCCGTGCCTCTCCCCTCGGGGACTCTGCAGAGTTCCTGCAGTTTAAACCGATCAAGGGCAGGGCTGGGTCTCCGGGTACAGCACCCCGGTGGCACGCCATGGCCCTGGGGGCCAACCCCACGCTGCCCGCTTACACCAGGCTTACACTGGGGATGGGGTAGGCAGGGGCATGAGGAGTTCGACGCCAGCCTTGGACACAGGACACGCCGTCTCGAAAACAACAAAGTATTAGTATTATTAAAGCTACCAGATTAGTACCACGGGATCAAAGTCCCGACCCCAGCGTGCCCAGCAGGCTAGAAGCCCCGCCCACAGAGGCGGGGCCTACCTCGCTCTCCTCCCCGGAAGTCTTAGGCACCGACCCGCTCCGCCCCCGGAAGAGGCTGCGTTTCCCTTGCGCATGCGCCGTCGGTCTGCACATGCGCGGTGCTCCAGGGTGGTGGAACAGGGTGACCCTGAATTTTGAGACCCTGCGGCGATGCTGACCAGGTTTCTAGGCCCGCGCTACCGGGAACTGGCCAAGAACTGGTGAGGATGCCGCCCACCGTCCCACCCGTGCGTCCTGGGGACAGGGGGAAACTGAGGCTGGGACAGGAGAAGTGTTCCAGGAGCTGCTGGTGGTGGAGGATCCGAGGTCAGACTGCGATCACCCTCGTCCGATGTCTGAGCTGCTCCGAGCCTCAGTTTCCCCAGCCCGACCTGGAGAGCCTTGTGCGGCTCCGGGGGGCGCGGGTACCCTGGCTTCCTACGGCCCGGAACTCCGACTTTCAGCCTAGCCGCTTGTGGCCCTTGGCTTTGATTTTACGGTCTTTATTTATTTATTTTTTTTGAAACAGTGTTTCTGTAACCCAAGTTGGCCTCGGACTCCCAGCAATCCCCCTGCCTCACACTCCTTGAATGCTAGAATCTCAGGCACCCACCATCACCTTAGTGTTTTGTTTGCCTGCATGTCTGTGTACCCTGTGCGTGCCTGGTATCTGCGTCGACAAGAAGAGGTCATGTGGGTGCTGGGAGTTGAACCTGGGTCCTCTGGAAGAAGAATCATCTCCCATTTAGATTTTAGGTTTATTTTATTTTGTTTTTGATTTTTTTCGAGACAGGGTTTCTCGATGTAGCCTTGGCTGTCCTGGACTTGCTTTGTCGACCAGGCTGGCCTCGAACTCACAGAGATCCACTTGCCTCTGCCTCCCGGGTGCTGGAATTAAAGGCGTGCGCCACCACTGCCCAGCTGATTTTATCCTTTTTTTTTTTTTGGTTTTTTCGAGACAGGGTTTCTCTGTGTAGCCTTGTCTATCTTGGACTCACTTTGTAGACCAGGCTGGCCTCGAACTCACAGCGATCCACTTGCCTCTGCCTCCCGGGTGCTGGAATTAAAGGCGTGCGCCACCACGCCCGGCTTAGCTTATTTCTAATTATATGCGTATGTGTTAGTAGTTGCGCATATGAGTGCAGGGGCGGGAAGTATCCAGAATATGGTGTTGCGTGTCTTGGAGCTGGGGTCCTCTGCAAGAGTAGTGAACTCTCACAATCACTGAGCCATCTCTCCAGTCCCTGCTGCCTGGCTTTAAAATTTTTGTTTTTTGTTTTGTTTTTCAAGACAGGGTTTCTCTGTGTAGCCTTGGCTGACCTAGGTTCACTTTGTAAGACCAGGCTGGCTTAGAACTCACAGTGATTCACCTGCCTCTGCCTCCTGAGTGCTGGGATTAAAGGTGTGCGCCACCACACCTGGCACAAAATTTTTAAATTTAATTTTAGTTTTTGCTTTTTGCAATGATGACAGTGAGACTCGGGCCTTAGAACTACTGTTGAGCTCACACCACTAAGTGATACCTCCAGTCCCCTGAAGGACTGTCACCCAAGAGTGTCAAAAATGTGCCTGAGGGTCTGGGTTCTAACACCGTAAGCAAACTTGGCATGGTGGTGCAAGCCCAGCACTTAGGCCGTGGAGGCAGGGGGATGAGGAATTCAAGACCAGCCCTGGATACAGGAGACCCCATCTCAAAAGCAACAGAGTATGGGTGTTAAAGTTACCAAATTAATATAACAGGCCCAAAACCGCCCTTCCAGGGTCTGATGTGATTCTGAGGTCTCAGGGTCTACCCCCAGCACCGCATGCCTGTCACTCCACTGGGGACCCAGGCAGAGAACCTGCAGTTTGTGGCTGCCCTCTGAGGCATATTCAATTCCAGGCCAGGGTAGGATACATTGAGTCCTGTCTCAATAAACAAATAAGTAAGTGCCTACAGCTATGCCGTGCCTGACCCACCAGAGGTCAGGCCCACCCAGCCTCTGGTGGGTGGGTTGGTGACCTCAGTGGGAGGCAGCACGGATGAGGCAGAGACCACCTGCTGGGAGACCAGGAGAGAGAGCCACCTGTGGGAGCTACTGTTTGTATCTGTGGCTTGCAAGGGACATGCTAGGTGTCTTCATAAGGGGCAGGAGAGGTAAGGTTCTGGTGAGTGTGTAGCTCGGTGGCTGGCATCCTGGTGCTCTCTGTCATCCAAGTTCACATTCCAGTCCAGCCTGGCACATGTCCCACTGGACACAGCCAGGGAGACTGGTGGTTGAACTGGAACCCCAGCAACCTGGTCCTACTACGCAAAAGGGAAGGGTCCCATGATGAATCGGCCCCAAGCCCCCATTCGACCCACACAGGGGTTTCACAGACATAAGCCGAGTGCCAAGTGTATCAGTTACAAATGCTGTGTAACAAGTGGCTCTGAGTTTACAGGCTTAAAGCAGCATGTCGCTGTCTCATCCAAAGGCTTGGGAGGCTGAGGTAGGAGGATCACAGGTTCCAGGTGCACTTGAGTTGCATATTGGGTCTTGTGTCTGTCTGTCTGTCTGTCTGTCTGTCTGTCTGTCTGTCTGTCTGTCTGTCTGTCTCTCTCTCTCTCTCTCTCTCTCTCTCTCTCTCTCTCTGTCTTTTTTTAAGAAATTCTTTTTTAAGATTTATTTATTTTATGTATGAGTGCTCTGCCTACATGTACACCTGCAGGCCAGAAGAGGGCATCAGATCTCATTATAGATGGTTCTGAGTCACCATGTGGTTGCTGGGAATTGAACTCAGGACCCCTGGAAGAGCAAGCAGTACCCTTAACCACTGAGCCATCTCTCCAGCGCCTACCCCCCCCCCCATCCCCCACCTTTTTTTCTTCTCTCTTTTTTTTTTTTTCGACACAGGGCTTCTCTGTGTAGCCCTGGCTGTCCTGGACTCACTTTGTAGACCAGGCTGGCCGCGAACTCACAGCAAACTCTGCCTCCCAGAGTGCTGGGATTAAAGGTGTGTGCCACCACACCTGCCCCACGCCCTGCTCCCATTTTTAATATTTATTTATTATGTATACAGTGCTCTGCATGTACTCTTGCAAGCCAGAAGAGGGTGCCATATCACATTACATATGGTTCTGAGCCATCATGTGGTTGCTGGGAATTGAACTCAGGACCTTTGGAAGAGCAGGTGGTGCTCTTAACCACTGAGCCATCTCTCCAGCCCCCACCCCCAGTTTTATGTATTACATTTGTGTGTGCATGGAGGTCAGAGGGCAGCTTGAAAGTATAGGTTCTCCACCACATAGCTCCAACTCCTAACACACTTGGTTGGAAGGGCCTTTTCCCACTGAGCTGAGCTAAAATGCTGATAGATCCACACCTCTGCCTCCCGAGCACGCTGGTGGACGGTGAGCACCCGCCCTGGCGCTGGGAAGGAAGCATCATCGAGGACCTTTGACTCGCGGGACGTGATGGAGAAGGGCTCTCAGAGGCTAAGTCGGCAGCAGACTGACTGTCTCTCTCCTCCCAGGATCCCCACAGCCAGCATGTGGGGCACTGTGGGTGCCGTGGGGCTGGTGTGGGCCACGGACTGGCGCCTCATCCTGGACTGGGTGCCCTACATCAACGGCAAGTTTAAGAATGAGAATTAGGAGCCCCTTTCCTCAGCTGCAGGCCTCGCAGGTGAGTCTGCCTGTTGGGCCGTCTGTCGTGGGTTGGGAATTCTGGGGTGGCCTGGCTGTGGAACGGGATTTCGCATTTTGGACTCTGTGTCAGCTGTGGACACCCAGCAGAGCAGGTGGGTGAGATGCTGACAGCCCTTTGTACAGATGGGAGAGTGGGGGCTGCCCCTAGCCAGGAGCCTCTTGGGATGTGCCGAGGGGCATGCGACACTGTGTCCCCCATCAAACCGCAGCAAACTAGCTGTTTTGCATAGGTTGGTGGCTTGTTGCCCATAAAACAGTCCTGTTCAGGGCGCTCCTGCCTCGCCTGGTGCTTATGTGCATGCGCAGGTAAAGGAGCCAGAGCCTGCGGTGGGGGCCTTCCTCTGTCTTCTCCCCTTTATGTGAAGCAAGGTCTCACTAGACAGGAAGTTTGCCACTGTGGTTGGCTTCGGGCCAGCCAGCAACCTCCCTGGATCTGCCTCTTTCCCCGCTGCCTCTTTCCCCGCTGCCTCTTTCCCCGCTGTGCCGGAGGGCCGGCTATAGGCGTGCATGGCCGTGCCTGGCTTTTATGCGGTACTGGAGATTGAAACTAGCTTCCTCGTCCGTTCACAGCAGGCTCCCGCTCGCTGGACCATCTCTCCAGCCCCTCCACCTAAGATGTTTGTGTGGCGGTGGGGATGGGGTCGGCTGCAGTACCCACAGGCCACAAGAGGGCATCAGAGGCCCTGCATTTGGAGACCCAGGTGCTTGTGAGCTGCTGGGTTGTGGGTGCTGGGAACTGAACCCCAGCTCTCTGCAAGAGCAGTGTTACCGCTGAACCATCTCTCTAGTGCCGACCATTCAGGTCTCCTGCTGAGCCTGCAGCTCACGCCGGGCTTACTGCACTCCTGTTGGGGACGGCGCTCCAGTCTTACCTGCCCATTGCTCTCACCAGTCCTCACCCCACGTTACAGTCGGGGGCCCTGTAGTCCGTGTTGCTCCCTTGAGCTGGCTCCTTGTGTGCTTAGCTCACTCTCATTTGTCCCCTTCTGCCCCCAGGTGTCACACCCCTGCTGCCTCAAGAACAACCTAACCCTGTGGAAGATGCTTTGGAAGCCGGATGCCCCGGGGAGCTTCTGCATCATGGACACTGGGGCTGCCAAGATGGGTGTGGCATTAAACCTCCTTCTTACTCTGACACCCGGGTCTCCTCATGTTCCACTTGGCCCCTCCCCCTCCTCCTCAAGGGTCCTTTAAGCGCTCAATGCTTGCACATCTGGGAGAATCTGATAAGTCATTCCTGACTTTAATGGCTTTTAAATTAGTGTTCAGGGTCTCTTCGGCCACCATCCATACCCAGGGAGAACAGAGGGGTTTGTTTTGTTTTTTCGAGACAGGGTTTCTCTGTGTAGCCCTGGCTGTCCTGGACTCACTTTGTAGACCAGGCTGGCCTCGAACTCACAGAGATCCGCCTGCCTCTGCCTCCCAAGTGCTGGGATTAAAGGCGAGTGCCACCATGCCTCAGTAAAGAATCAGCAATCATTTTTTTTTTAAGATTCATTTATTTATTATTATGTATACAGTGCTCTGCCTGCATGTACACCTGCAGGCCAGAAGAGGGCACCAGATCTCATTATAGATGGTTGTGAGCCACCTTGTGGTTGCTGGGAATTGAACTCAGGACCTCTGGAGGAGCAATCAGTGCTCTTAACTTCTGAGCCATCTCTCCAGCCCTGTTGCTTAGTTTTTGAGATAGTGTTTCTCTGTGTATCCTTGGCTGTCCTGGAACTCAATCTGTAGATCAGGCTAGCCTTGATGGCTCCTAGGGTAACAGACATCCACCTGCCTCTGCCTCCCAAGTGCTGGGAGTAAAAGTGTGCACCACCACGCCTATGTAGTAACTTCTTGTCTCAAAAAGTTCTGGATAAGGTGGCACCTGTCTTCCCAGCACTGTGGAGTCAGGTCAAGAGGATCAAGAATTCAAGGTCAGCCTAGCAGGGGTGGCGCACGCCTTTAATCCCAGCACTCGGGAGGATCTCTGTGAGTTCGAGGCCAGCCTGGTCTACAAAGCAAGTCCAGGACAGCCAGGACTATAACTGAAAATCCCAGCCTCAAAAAACCTAAATAAATTAAATAAATAAATAAGTTCAAGGCCATCTTCTGATAGATGTGTGGAGGGGCCAGCATAGGCTACGTGAAACCTGGTCTCAAAAGGAAAAAAAATAACCAAAAAAAAAAAAAAAAAAAAACACCAAGGGTAACGTGCCTGCCGTCAGACCTGAGCACCTGAGCTCAGCCTCTGAGGCCCACGCACACACAGAGTGTAAGCTGCGAGGACTGCAAAGGCGACACATCGGGCTGGGGGTAGCGCTGCTGTAGCATGCTCAAGACTGGCGCGTAACTGGGACACGTGTCACCTGGGGCTGTCCAGGCAGAGTGTGTCCCCAGCGACATGGGAATGGGAGAGCACCGTGGGCTACAAAGGGCTACTTGTTCGCTGAATACTCCTGGGAAGTCCCCCGCCAGCCCCTCGAGGTGAAACAGCTACAGGCCAAGAGACCCTGTCTGGAAAACCTGGATGTTTCTAGAAGGACTTGTACTGCTCTGTGGTGTTTTGCCCCCCACCCCTGCCACCCAGGTTCATCCCTAACACTAGAGAGGAGAGAAACAAGGGTAGAGGGAGAGCGGAAATAGGAAAATCCCTGATCTAATTTTTCTTCCTTTTTTTTCTTTTTGGTTTTTCGAGACAGGGTTTCTCTGTGTAGCCTTGGCTGTCCTGGACTCGCTTTTGTAGACCAGGCTGGCCTCGAACTCACAGCAATTAGCCTGCCTCAGTCTCCTGAGTGCTGGGATTAAAGGTGTGCGCCACCACACCCGGCTTCCTAATTTCTTTCCTTTTGTTTCTTCTTTGACCTCAGCTTCTCACAAACCACAAACAACCTCCCTAAGCAACCGACAGCCACCACGCTCCTAGCAAGGCTCTAGCATTTGTGTACCCTCTGAAAAGTTCCCAGAATTCAGACACTGCAGCTGCTAAGCCATGCCTCTGCCGGAGCGGGAGGCAAATCAGTCAGCAGCTGTGGACAGTCCGAAAAAGCAGCCCGGATTTCTACACGGGGGATAGAACAAAAGCACTTCGTTATATTCCTGTGTTTTGTTAATAAACCAAAATATCAGAATTCTCACTACAGATGGTAAAAGGCACAAAAAAATTAAAATCAAAGGTGTCAACCTTTCTCCAATTCCCACATGCAAATACCCGGCAAAACCATTCCAACCCTGGGAAGGTGGTGGTGGTGAGTGACTTTAATCCTGGCACGTGGGAGGCAAGGGCAGGAGCATCTCTAAATTCAAGGCCAGGGAAGGCAGTCCAGCCAGTGGTGGCTGACCAGGTTTATAAAGAGGTTCTCTGGGAGGCAGCGGTGGTGGCTGACGCACGCAGGAGGCAGAGGACGGTGGAAATTTGAGTTGAGGCCAGCCTGGTCTACAAAGCGAGTACAAGACAGTCAAGGCTACACAGAGAAACCCTGTCTTGAGGCGGGGAAAGTGCTCTGGCTTACCCCCAAGTTCCTGTCCTCATGGCTGGGGTGGCCAAGGGCTGAGTGTGAGGCCGCCGTGGCACCCAGGCCTACACTAACTTGGAAACGCTGCAGCTGGGTCTCATAAATCCCAGGCTGGTGATCCTGACCTGACCCTTCTCCCACCATCGCGGTGCTGAGATGACACGCACGTGTCACTCTCCCCGGCTGGCCGGCAACACTGCTTCCGCCTGGGAGCCGCCTTGCTCAGGCTGGTGTGCAGCCGGAAGCCAGGACGGCCTGCCCAGCACGCGTTAGGCTCTGCTTCCTAGTTCCGCTGTTTTTGCAAAGAAGAAAAGTTTAAAAAAAATAGTTTTGGGCGAAGCCGGGAGTGTTGGCGCGCGCCTGTCATCTCAACAATGTGGAAGCTGAGGCAGGAGGACTGCCGCGAATTGGAGGCCCAGAGTTGCATCAGATCTTTTTCACACCGGCCTGGGCGGGTGTGTAACAGTCCCTGCCAATCGCACCCTGCGCTGGTGCAGGGCGAGCGCGACCCCCAGGGACAGAGACACCAGCTCGGCGGGGACCAGGTGCAACACTTTTCTCGCCGCGTCCAGAGCGCAAGCGCGAGCGCTGTCCCTCCGCCCCTCCACGCTGATTGGCTGCCCCATCTCAGGGCGGGTCTTACGAGAGGCTTCAGCCACAGAGACAGGTCCTGAGCACTCTGATTGGCCGCGCCGCCCCGGAGGCGTGTCCTACGACTGATGCTAAGGCGGGGCCTTCGGGGAGGGGGCGGGGCCGGCCGCTGCAAGAGCCGAAGTGATCCGATTGGCCTTGACCGCCTCGGGGCGGGGCCTGACGGCAAGCTGGGGGCGGGGCCGAGGCCGCGGCGGCGCACAGAGTCCGGACCGCGGTCGGACGGGTCCCGCGAGCCAGGACGGGCGGGGCCAGCTCTGCGCCTGCGCACACGGGCACCACGCGCGGGCGGGTGGGCGGAGCGGCCCCCCTAGCGGGGGCTGTGGAGCGCGGGGAGGGGGCCGAGCGGGTGGCAGAGCCGGCGCGCGCCCGGCTGGGGGCGGAGGGCGGAGGCCCGCGGGACGGAACAGCCGCGGCGAGCGGCGGCGGCGGCGGCGGCGGGGACCGAGCGGCGACGAGCCCGGGGGTCGCGACTGGCGGCGGCGGCATTGGCGGCGGCGGGCCCGGAGGCGGGCGGAGAGCCGGGGCGCGATGGAGCGGAAGAGGTGGGAGTGCCCGGCGCTCCCGCAGGGCTGGGAAAGGGAAGAAGTGCCCAGGAGGTCGGGGCTGTCCGCCGGCCACAGGGATGTCTTTTACTATAGGTGAATGAGCGCGCCGGCCGCGCAGGGCCCCAACGGGCGCCTCCCAGCGGCCTCTGCGGCGGCCTGGGCGCCCCGACTGCGGGCGGCGGCGGCGGTCTTGGCCGGGCGACGTGCGTACGGGGCGTGCGTCGTGCGTGCCAGCTCGTGGTCAGTGCGCACGCGCCGAGCTCGGCTCGCGGCTCAGTGCGCTTGCGCCGGACCCAGCGCCTTGCCTTAACTGCACGCGCGCGGCGGCTGTCACTCAGCGCGCGTGCGCGCCGCTCGCAGCTGCAGCCTCGTGGCTTCGCGCCCGCCCGTGGCGCGAGCTTTTGTCCTCTGCGGAATCGGGGACCACGCAAGCCGGCCGAGGGGGGTGCCCGGCCTTGGCCAGACGCCGCTGGGAAGCGGGGGGCGGGGCGGGGGTTGGGCATACCCTTTGACCCCCGTGGGGAGCTCGCGAGGGCCATAACCCTGGTTCCGGGGAGCAGGGTGAGCTGCCCGAGGTGGCTTGATCCCCTCAGCTGCATAATTTGGGGTTCCGACTACTTGGGTCCGCAAGATGCCTCCCGTGTTTGCAATTCTTCCAAATCCCTTGGTCTTCTTGAATCGTACCCCGTAGAAGTGACATCTGTCACAGTGGCTTCTGAGCCCTGTGAATGCGGTGTTTGTGCCCAAGACTTTCCCCCCCCTTCTTTGAGACAATGTCTACATAAACCAGGCTGTCTTGCAACCCCTTAGGGTAACAGCTGTTGGAATTACAGTCAAGCAGCCTACACCTGCTGCTCTTCCCTCGCTTTCTTTTTTTTTATTTTTTATTTTTATTTTATTTTTATTTTTTTTTGCGGTGGTGGCGATAGAATCCTGGGGTTCATGTATGCCTGGCAAGCACCATCCCGCCGTACTGTTACCCCCCCCCACCCCCCCCACCCCCGCATCTGCTCTCTGAGCTGATTGAAGTTGTCCCTGTGAGGAAATCTGGCTGTCCCTTTGGTCTGTTGGAGTCGCAGGTTGGCGGCCAGGACCATTGGGGCTGCTAGAGGGTTGTTGCTGTGGCTTCCTAAAGGCCTGGGTCAGTCGAGGGTGTTAACCAGCAAGCAGCAAATAGTGTCTTGGGACCCTGTGTGCATGCGGCCCCGCCCCCTTCTCTGATTTGCGCAGTCTTGTTAACACTTTTTTTGTTTTGTTTTTTGAGACAGGGTTTCTCTGTGTAGCCTTGGCTGTCCTGGACTCACTTTGTAGACCAGGCTGGCCTCAAACTCACAGCGATCCGCCTG
>NC_067167.1:0-2500 GCF_903995435.1 Acomys russatus | reverse complement strand
GCAGTGTAACGCATGTTTCTTCCAGCAAATACACTGTTTCGTAGGAAACGGGATCACACTGAGGAAATGCTGGTGGGAGCTACTGTGACTATAACTGAGCTTCCCTACACGCAGGGAGGCAAGAGAAATGCTGATTTCATCAAAACAGATTTACCTACTCAGAATCTGTACTACTGCACTGATAATCAAATTTAGCGCGTTCCAAAGCAAGTCTGGTTTAGGCAAAAAACTCATTTCTGACAGAGATCCTCAAATTCATCTAAAAAGTGTGCAACTAGTTCCCTGAGTTAGAAAAAGTCGAAAATGTGTCATCTCTGCTAGCAGTGCACTTCTACACAGGTGTTTGCTGAAGGGCGAAATGGCAGTGTAACGCATGTTTCTTCCAGCAAATACACTGGTTTTTTTTTTCGTAGGAAACGGGAACACACTGAGGAAATGCTGGTGGGAGCTACTGTGACTATAACTGAGCTTCCCTACACGCAGGGAGGCAAGAGAATGCTGATTTCATCAAACAGATTTACCTACTCAGAATCTGTACTACTGCACTGATAAGCAAATTTAGCGCATTCCAAAGCAAGTCTGTTTAAGCAAAAAACTCATTTCTGACAAAGTTGTCCAAATGCATCTCAGAAGTGTGCAACTGAGTTCCCTGAGTCTAGAAAACGTCGAAAATGTGTCATCTCTGCTAGCAGTGCACTTCTAACACGGTGTTTGGCGGAAGGGGAAATGGCAGTGGAACGCATGTTTCTTCTAGCAAATACACGTTTTTTTCGTAGGAAGCGGGAAGACACTGAGGAAATGCTGGGGTGGGAGTCGACTGTGAACTATAACTGAGCTTCCCTACACGACAGGGAAGGCAAGAGATGAATGCGGATTCATCAAACAGATTTACCTACTCAGAATCTGTACTACTGCACTGATAAGCAAATTTAGCGCGTTCAAAGCAAGTCTGTCTTAGGCAAAAAACTCCATTTGACAAAGTTGTCCAAATGCATCTCAGGAGTGTGCAACTAGTTCCCTGAGTTAGAAAACGTCGAAAATGTGTCATCTCTGCTAGCAGTGCACTTCTACACATGTGTTTGCTGAAGGGCGAAATGGCAGTGGAACGCATGTTTCTTCCAGCAAATACACTGTTTCGTAGGAAACGGGATCACACTGAGGAAATGCTGGTGGGGCACTGTGGACTATAACTGAGCTTCCCTACATGCCGGGAGGAAGAGAAATGCTGATTTCATCAAAAAGATTTACCTACTCAGAATCTGTACTACTGCACTGATAAGCAAATTTAGCGCGTTCCAAAGCAAGTCTGTTTAGGCAAAAAAAAACTCATTTCTGACAAAGTTGTCCAAATGCATCTCAGAAGTGTGCAACTAGTTCCCTGAGTTAGAAAACGTCGACAATGTGACGTCTCTGCTAGCAGTGCACTTCTACACATGTGTTTGATGAAGGGCGAAAATGGCAGTGGGAACGCATGTTTCTTCCAGCAAATACACTGTTTTTTTTTTCGTAGGAAACAGGAACACACTGAGGAAATGCTGGTGGGAGCTACTGTGACTATAACTGAGCTTCCCTACACACAGGGAGGCAAGAGAAATGCTGATTTCATCAAACAGATTTACCTACTCAGAATCTGTACTACTGCACTGATAAGCAAATTTAGCGCGTTCCAAAGCAAGTCTGTTTAGGCAAAAAACTCATTTCTGACAAAGTTGTCCAAATGCATCTCAGAAGTGTGCAACTAGTTCCCTGAGCTAGAAAACGTCGAAAATGTGTCATCTCTGCTAGCAGTGCACTTCTACACAGGTGTTTGCTGAAGGGCGAAATGGCAGTGGAACGCATGTTTCTTCCAGCAAATACACTGTTTTTTTTTTTCGTAGGAAACGGGAACACACTGAGGAAATGCTGGTGGGAGCTACTGTGACTATAACTGAGCTTCCCTACACACAGGGAGGCAAGAGAAATGCTGATTTCATCAAACAGATTTACCTACTCAGAATCTTACTACTGCACTGAATAAGCAAAATTTAAGCGCGTTCCAAAGCAAGACTGTTTAGGCAAAAAACTCATTTCTCTGACAAAGTTGTCCAAATGCAATCTCAAATGTGCACTAGTTCCCTGACTAGAAAAACGTCGAAATGTGTCACTCTAGTCTCTCTGCAGTGCAACTTCTAGCACAGGTGTTTGCTGAGGGCGAAATGGCAGTGTCACGCATGTTTCTTCCAGCAAATACAACACTGTTTTTTTTTTCGTAGAACGGGAACACACTGAGGAAATGCTGGTGGAGCTACTGTGACTATAACTGAGCTTCCCTACACACAGGGAGGCACAGAGAAATGCTGATTCATCAAACAGATTTACCTACTCAGAATCTGTACTACGCACTGATAAGCAAATTTAGCGCATTCCAAAGCAAGTCTGTTTTAGGCGAAAAACTCATTTCTGACAAAGTTGCCCAAATGGATCTCAGAAGTGTCAATAGTTCCCTGAGTTAGAAACGTCG